>NW_021319041.1:123261-136318 GCF_001605985.2 Dendrobium catenatum
TCTTCTTCTCCTTTCTTTTCTTCTTTTCCTTCTCTCTTTTTCCCATTGCTCCTTCTCATTGTCCAAGTGAAATGGATTTGATAGAAAGTTCATCTTGTTTAGATGATGGTAATATGTGTAGATTCACTTAGAACAAAGCTTATTTTATAATGGTTCACTGTTTAAGCCACGTGATTTCATATAGTTCTTTTTCATCCTTGTTGCCTGTAAGGATTTTAGTTGTGTTTTACGGTTGCTAGATATGCTATGTTGAGTTATGTTGCTTGAAATGAGCAACTAATGTGTCAAATTTATATTTGATTCATGCTATATGAGCTAGAGTTCTAGGTGTTAATGGTAGAAAAATATGAGAAGCCATGTTCGTTTCTTGCCAAAATATGCACGTGAAATGTTTGTGATAATGCCTATTAAGAATTGATAGAGTTTTTTTTCTTTGATAAAAGTGGGAATTTCATGAGTTTCTTTGGAAAAGTTTGCATCGTCGGCATAGGTAAATCTCATATGGTTTGTGCCCTCTCTTCTACTGTTTCTACAAAGCATAGTTAATGTGATTTGTGAAGGCTTCTTAAACTTTATGAATACTCGTTACATGAAAATATTGTGAGCAAACAAAAAAAAAAATTCTTGAATCACGTGTTCTTGATTCAAAGTATTTAGGATGTTTTGGATTATGGCATTTCTCCTTTTCTTCTTGTTTTGTTTTCCTTAGAAGAAAAAAGAAAATATCTATTCAGTAGAATTTACTTCTTGGAGAAAATTATTTGGAGGGTTGATTTATATGCTTGATTATTTTACAATAGCTTAGTTATAACATTTTTGGATTTGTATGAGTTAGAAGCTTGATTCTCATATTAGTTTTCTTTATACAATTTTACAAGTATATTGCACAGAAGAAGTTTGATGAAATGTCCTTGGAAGAGAATTGTGATGTATTCTTGTTAAAAAAAAAAAGATCTCTTGTGGATATGTGATTTGTTGTCGAATTTGTTTAGGGAAAGCATGCTCGTGTTTGGGGTATCATCATTCAATTTGATATTTGCATATCTAGTTTCCACTAAGGCCAAATGAAGCCATTCTCTATTTGGCAAGCAGTTTTTTTTTCTTTTGAATTGCATTACATGGTATTTGGCTGTGATGATTTTTGAAGCACCATATTGTGGTGAAATTAATTGGTGGTTGTGGTTCTGTTGTCACTAAGATGGTCATCCCTTGACAACTGTATGCTTCCATATTTCAATGTGACGTTGTTCTTTCATGATTCTTTTTTTAGTATTCCACGAGTAGTTTGCAGTTTATATTAGTATTTGTCAAAAAAAAAAAAAAGTTCAGTGATTATACCAAGCATTTAGTGAGCTTTTGTTGGAAAGCAACGAAGTCTTTTGCTGTTCATGCTTTTGCTGTTCATGCTTATGTATTCATCCAAAAATTCTTTGTTTAGTATGAAACCTGTATAACAAAGTCATGAATTTTATGGCCTGGTCATTTTCTTTCATTTACTTTGATATTACAAAACAAAACAAAAGCCTCTATTATAAACATAAAATGCAAAGTTCTGGAAGCTCGTGGTACAAATTCATTTAACTTACTCTCACTAACAATGAAGCAAGCAAATCATGTATTAGGAGAGGCATGATGAGATATTAAGTGCATGATATTTTGTTTGACATGGATATTTATTTAAGTACTTTGCTTTGTTTTCTGAATAGAATCTTCAAGTGACATTTTAACTTTGATGGTTTTAAAAATAAGAGAGGAAATTAAGCCTTTCTCACACAAAAAAAAAAGAGTAAAATAAAAATATATTTGGGCCAATCACAAATCTATCAAGTTGGTTTCTTTTTGTGATCTTTTTTTTTTATTTTTTTTTTCTTTATATATATATATATATTTTAACCACAATCTGAAATTCATATAAAAGAGCGTAGCAAATATTCACAGTTTCAATACTCAAAACTAACAAAGTTTCCAACACATCAATGAATTTTCATAAATAACTAAAACAAAACAGAACTCTAAAACACATGTCATTCAAATAATAAAAGGGAAAACAGTGCGGTTACCCTGAACCCAAATCAGCGATCACATGAGAGTATCCTTAAAACCCTAGCTTGGTGCGTCTCCAGTGCCTGTGCTTACCATTGTACCTAATGATGTTGTTGGTCCTCATGCGAATCCAATGGAGAATGGGTCTATTCTGCCTCATCTTCTTTGCCAGCTTCTTCTTGATCCGGAAAGTCTTGAACGAAGGCATCTTCGCTGCCGCTCCAGAGCAAGACGACCGATGTTGAAGAAACCCTAGCGCAAGAGAACTTCTTTTTGTGATCTACGTCCTCTCTGTGGATGGACAAGTCCGCTTCTCGTAGAAAAAAAATTCCGCACTTTCCAGAGTAATGATTGTACTTCTTTTTGTGCCATTTATAGTGTTTCTTCATATCATTGGAATTCTTTAGCCTCCTTGAAGTATTATATTCGGTGAGGCATGCCAAGCAAAGGACTCCGTCTTGATTTATAAGGTTGAGTTGGCTGGTCATTAATGCAGAGATATCTAATGGGCATAAGATTAATTAGCAAAATTTAAAGCCGAAATAGTGTCCAGATTCATCGGTTCACTGAAGCAGAAATAGTATCCAAAAATGAAAGAGCTATCAGACAATTTTAAGAAACATGATTTGTACAAGAAATATATTCACTTCTAAAGATGAACTTAATAAACGATTTACATCATAAAATTAATTACCTAAACTTGAAGCCGAAATAGTGTCTAGATTCACAGGTTCGATGAAGTAGAGATCCAGAAATGAAATAGCTAAAGGGAAAACATATGAGAATAATATATAAGGGAGAAAGAGAACATGCATAGTCATCTTACGGCCACGATCGGAGTTTGAAAAGTTTCGACGGTTGAATTCATCTTCATGCATCCAAATATTGAAAAAACGTTGAAGAATTCCAGTAGACCTAATTAATTGGAGAAACATTTAAGAAGTTGAAATATGAAATGAAAAAGCCGGTGATTAAATGCCGGGAGAAACTAACATTAAAGAATTTTAGGCCAAGAAACCTACCGGAGGAGATGATGGCGAGAGAAGGCAGCAAGACGTTGAAGAATTTCAGAAGACGGAATTAATTGGAGAGAGACATACCTTACGGACTGAAGTAAGCTAGGGCAAGCCGAAGACTATGGAGGACGGGTTGAAGATGAAGCGTCCAAGATATGTTGGGGAAGGAAATTAAGCCTCTTTTATAATAGTAGTATATGCATATATATAACTTAGTTTGATTTACATGTGCTCAAAAGATTGAGTACTCCACCAGTTAGTGGTAGGTAGCCACATATATGAATTCATCAGAGGAGTCCAGTTATATCAATCATCCTATAGTAACTATAGAAATGTAATGTGTAGTATATGTGCTCATCCTATGCGTGCGAACATCTATAGTGTGAGATAGACCAACCTTATTATGCTCAAAAATATTTGACGGGTGTGTAAATCTAATATTCTACTATGCAAGTGGATGTGCTCATGAGTCTGCATGGCCAATTAAACTTAGTAGTGTAACACCTACAGTTGACCATGTGAGGATGCTCAAGGCTTAAAATTTGCTATAGAAGGCATATGTTGTTGAACAAAATCATTGGCATTAAGTGGTATCGAACCCACGATCAATGGTAACAAGTTGTATCCGTCTAACTGAAGCCAATCAGCATATTACTAAACAAATTAATAATATAAATAATAATTATAAAAAATGTACATTATAAATCTTTAGTTTCCGTTATTCTCGTTCTCAATTAGTGAATTGTTAAAATAACAAATAAAAAATTAATGTTTTGTTCCCTCACTTTGTTAGTTCTTTTTTTTTTAACAATACTAGTTTTATTTCAGTACTAGTTTTATTTTTAACTATTGAGCTAATAGTGGAACATTAATTGGATAGCCGTTCAGTTGGAGAGCTTTTGTTAGTTTATACATAAATTGGATTAGTGGAACATTAATTTCAAGCCTTTTATTTTATTTTGATTTGAATTAATTATTTGAATGTTTAATCAAAGTTAAGTTTTAAATGCTTAATTTATTAATTAGCTTTTTTAATTTTTAAATGATTGCATATTTTAAAATTAATTATTTAAATTAAGCGTCGGGCATGAACCTCAAGGCCTGAATGTCGGGCCTTAAGTTGGTGGTGCGGTGAAACTCCGGCGATGCTCCGACGGTGGTCCGGCAGTAGTCCGGCGAGGCTCTGGCGGTGGTCCGGCGATGCTCCTGCAGTTGTCCAGCGGTGGTCGAGGAGGAGCTTCTTCCTTCTCTTCTTGCTTGGACCCCCCTCTCATGAGAAATGAGGGCTCTATTTATACATTTTATGGAGTGGCATGACCCGTAAATAGGTCTGAGATCAATGGCGAATTGGGAGTGGTCGAATGGACGGCCGATGCTGAATCCTATGATCGTGCACCGTTCATTGATCATTTGAGGGCCTTAGTGATGTCGGAATTCGATGATCTTGGGCTCGTTGGATTCGTCTCGTCGAGCCGTTCGATTCGAGTATAAGCTTGTTAAAATCGAAAACCATTTGGTAACTCAAACAGTGCTACGAAGCTTCCAAGAGCGCTTCGGGTCCTTAATTTGGGCTCATTTGGGCTCGGATTGTGTTGAATTTGGTGTCGTGAGATTCGTATTTCTGATACGCTCAGTTTGACTGTAAGCTTGTTGAAATCGGAGTTGAGATGGTCTCCGGATTAATTTTTGAAGTTCCAAACTTCATTTTTGCCTCGAGATTCATGCCCAATCAAGATAATTTCATGTTGACGTATCAGTTGCCCCCCTATTTTTGGACGTCGAAGCTCCAGGAGTCCGAAAATATGTGTCGAAAATTTGCATTGGCAAAACGAAAAAATTGCATTCCGAAAATGAAGTGTTTGCTCAAACTTGATCGTAGAGGCCCCGTCTAGCTCCGAAAGTGTCAAAATTGAGTCCGGAACATCGAAAAATGTGTAGGGGACCCAAAAACGTCGGATTTGGACCGTTCGGGCCGAAAATCGGGCCGGACAAACCTATGCGACCGAACCGACTGGCCGGCTGGCCGGCCGCCGACTACCACCGGCGGCGGCAAGTTGCCACGCGATTTCGAATTTTTTTTATGGGGGGCCCACATGGATTTTTTAAATCTAAAAAATTTTGAAAAAATTCCGAAAAATTCTGAAAAAATTTCGAAAAATTTGAAAATTTCAAAAATTCTGGAGAACTCTAGAAACTTCACATCTTTTCCAAAAAAATTATAAATATGCCCCAAAGGCCTTTAGAAAAATTGTCTTTCCTCTTCTCTTTCTCCTCTTTTCTTCTCTTCTTCTCCCTCTGTCCTTACAATTGAGGTGTTTTCTTGGTCTTCAAAGGCCCCTCTCTCTGCAAGGAAGTCCGGAGATTCTCCCTTCTCTCTCTTCTCCTTCTGTCCTTACAATTGAGGTGTTTCCTTGGTCTTCAAAGGCCCCTCTCTCTGCAAGGAAGTCCCGAGATTCTCCCTTCTCTCTCTTCTCCCTCTGTCCTTACAATTGAGGTGTTTCCTTGGTCTTCCAAGGCCCCTCTCTCTGCAAGGAAGTCCGGAGATTCTTCCTTCTCTCTCTTCTCCTTCTGTCCTTCTGTCCTTCTGTCCGTAGAAGACTGAAGAAGGTCCGTTGACGAGCAGAAGTCCGACGACGGTTAGTAGTCCGACGGTACGCAGAAGTCCGTAGTCAGGTAGAAGTACAACGTCAGGTAGAAGACTGATGTAAGTCCATCAGCGAGTAGAAGTCCGACGACGGGTAGAAGTACGGCCTCGGGCAAAAGACCGATGAAAGTTCGTCGACAAGCAGAAGTCCGACGACGAGTAGAAGTCTGCTGACGAGCACAAGTCTGACGTCGAGTAGAAGTCCGCTGACGAGCAGAAGTCTGACGATAGAGAGAAGTACGACGCCGGGTAGAAGACTGTCGAAAGTCCCTTGACGGCCAGTAGTCCGTCGACAGGTAGTAGTCCAACGACACGCAAAAAGTCCGACGTCGAGTATTAGTCCGTCGAAAGTCCTGCAAAGCAAAAATTCAGCGATAGGAGGAAATTCAACAACATGTAGAAATTTAATTTTGTGCAAGAAGTCCATTGACGGAATTCTGGTGACGTTAACCAAGGATGTATAATCTATCCGAGGTTGTTTGTCAGAACCTTTGCTCTATGATGTTAATTGATATTGGATCCACCAATGAAGTAAGACCTATCCGAGATTGTATGTCAGAGCCTTTGCCCGATAACGTTAACCTGTGTGGAAGAGGTCGGAAGAATCCACCTAGGATGTAGGACCTTTCCGAGGTTGTATGCCGGAGCCCTGCTCGACGACGTTAACCTGTGTGGAAGAGGTCGGGAAAATCCACCAAGGATGTAGGACCTTTCCGAGGTTGTATGTCGGGGCCTTTGCTCGACGACGTTAACCTGTGTGGAAGAGGTCGAGAGAATCCACCAATGATGTATGACCTTTCCGAGGTTGTATGTCAGAGTCTTTGCTCGACGATGTTAACCTGTGTGGAAGAGGTCGAGAGAATCCACCAAGGATGTAGGACCTTTCCGAGGTTGTATGTCGGGACCTTTGCTCGACGACGTTAACCTGTGTGGAAGAGGTCGAGAGAATCCACCAAGGATGTAGGACTTTTCCGTTGTTATATGTCGGAGCTCTGCTCGACGACGTTAACCTGTGTGGGAGAGGTCGAATCAAATCCTCCTAGGATCGATATTGCTTTGATTAGGAGGGGGCGAACGTCGGGTGTATCCCGAATCAAAGTTGAAGGAGGGTCTATCTTTAGACCGTTACTGTCTTTTTGAAGTCGAGATTAAGACCTTGTTCAAGGAGTGGAAGTCCAGTAAGGGACTGTATGTGTCTTGAAATTTATCATAAGCTTCCTTGCATTTTTTTAGGGAGTTTCCTTGTATATCGTCTTGGATATGAATGTTTTTGAGAGATCTTCTTGACTTAAATTATAGTCAAGGTTGTCCTCCAGTCCGGATCTGATTCCAATAACATGGATGCATCAATAGCAGTTGAATAACCTTTTGAGCTTGGAGCAATAATTTCCCCCCAGTCGGGAATCACTTTCCCAGAGACGGCGCCAAACTGTTGCGTACTGGAGTATTCGCGGCGGTAGAGAAGTATATAGTTTAACGTCTTAGCATTGTACGAAGATCCAGCACACACACAGAAAAAGAGAGGGTGTAGCGTTCATAAAAGAAACCATAGTTTTTACGTGGAAAACCCCTGAAAAAGGGGAAAAACCACGGGGCCTGGCCCAGTTTGAATGAATCCACTAGTATTTGTAGTCGATTACAAATGAGGCCCTTCATTGGGAGAAGGTCTTGAATTGATGTAGCAAATATACATCATATAGATTGCATTACATGGTAGGAGTTACATATACATGTTTGTCTGGTCATAAGGATCGTAGTCGGCAATTAACCGGGGTCAGAAAGACCGTTGTCTGTTGATAGAGGTCGGATTGACCATAGTAGGCAACGGAGGTCAGAAGGACCGTAGTCGGTAGGAGACTGGGGTCAGAAAGACCGTTATCTTTTGATAGAGGTCGGATGGACCATAGTAGGTGACGGAGGTCGGGAGGACCGTAGTCGGCAGAAGAACGGGGTCAGGAAGACCGTTGTATGTTGATGGAGGTCGAAAGGACCATAGTAGGCGACATAGGTCAGAAGGACCGTAGTCGGCAGGTGACCAGGGTAAAAAGACCGCTGTCTGTTGATGGAGGTCGGAAGGACCGTAGTAGACGACGGAGGTCGAATGGACTGTAATCGGAAGGAGACCTGAGTCAGAAAGACCGTTGTAGTAGGGCGGTACTCTGGTGAATGTGAGGGCCTTAGATGAAGATGTCAGGCCTGAACATCGGGCCTTGAGCAGAACGTTGGGCCTTCAGCAGAATATCGGGCCTTGAGCAGAACGTCCGGCCTTGAGCAGAACGTCTGGCCTTGAGCAGAACGTCTGGCCTTGAGCGTCGGGCCTGGAGCAGAACGGTGGGCCTTCAGCAGAACGTCGGGACTTGAGCAGAATGTCAGGCCTGAACGTCGGGCATGAACCTCAAGGCTTGAACATCGGGCCTTAAGGTGGTGGTGCGGTGAAACTCCGGCGGTGGTCCGGCAGAATGTCGGGCCTTGAGCAGAACGTTGGGCCTTCAGCAGAATGTCGGGCCTTGAGCAGAACGTCCAGCCTTGAGCAGAACGTCCGGCCTTGAGCAGAACGTCTGGCCTTGAGCGTCGGGCCTGGAGCAGAACGTCGGGACTTGAGCAGAATGTCGGGCCTGAACGTCGGGCATGAACCTCAAGGCTTGAACATCGGTCCTTAAGGTGGTGGTGCGGCGAAACTCCGGCGGTGGTCCGGCGATGCTCCGACGGTGGTCCGGCAGTGGTCCGACGAGGCTCTGGCGGTGGTCCGGCGATGCTCCTGCGGTTGTCCGGCGGTGGTCGAGGAGGAGCATCTTCCTTCTTCTCTTCCTTCTCTTCTTGCTTGGACCCCCCTCTCATGAGAAATGAGGGCTCTATTTATAGATTTTCTAGTTTGGCATGGCCCATAAATAGGTCTGAGATCAAGGGCGAATTAGGTGTGGTCGAATGGAAGGCCGATGCTGAATCCTATGATCGTGCACCGTTCATTGATCATTTGAGGGCCTTAGTGATGTCGGAATTCGGTGATCTTGGTCTCGTTGGATTCGTCTCGTCAAGCCGTTCGATTCGAGTATAAGCTCGTTAAAATCGGACACCGTTTGGTAACTCAAACAGTGCTACGAAGCTTCCAAGAGCGCTTCGGGTCCTTGATTTGGGCTCATTTGGGATCGGATTGAGTTGAATTTGGTGTCGTCTGATTTGTATTTCTGAGACGCTCAGTTTGACTGTAAGCTTGCTGAAATCGGAGTTGAGATGGTCTCCGGATTAATTTTTAAAGTTCCAAACTTGATTTTTGCCTCGAGATTCGTGCCCGATCAAGATAATTTCATGTTGACGTATCAATTATATTTATTTATTATTATAATTTAAAATTACTTAATTATTTAAATTAAATAGTTACTTAATTAGTTTGAAGTTTAAGTTTTAACTTTAATTATTCGTCAATGTTAATTAAACTAAATGTTTTTTTCTCACTTTGTTAATTCTTATCAACCAAAATGGAATCCTGTGCTTGGCATGCCTCATCGAATTTAATACATCAAGGAGGCTAAAGAATTCCCATGATCTCAAGAAATACTATACATGTCACAGAAAGAAATATAATTATTACTGTGGAAAGTGTGACAATTTTTTTCTGCGAGCAGCAGACTTGGCCATTCACAGAGAGGACGTAGATCGGGCATTCTCTGTGGATGGCCAAGTCTGCTTCTCGTAGAAAAAAATTGCCGCACTTTCCACAATAATAGTTGTACTTCTTTTTGTGGCATGTATATTGTCTCTTGAGATCATTGGAATTCCTTAGCCTCCTTGATGTATTATTAAATTCGGTGAGGCAAGCCAAACACAGGATTCCGTTTTGGTTGATAAGGACTAACAAAGTGAGAGAACAAAACATTTAGTTTAATTAACATTGACGAATAATTAAAGTTAAAATTTAAACTTTAAACTAATTAAGAAACTATTTAATTTAAATAATTAAGTAATTTTAAAATTATAATAATAAATAAATATAATTGATACGTCAACATAAAATTATCTTGATCGGGCACGAATCTCGAGGCAAAAATCAAGTGTGGAACTTCAAAAATTAATCCGGAGATCATCTCAACTCCGATTTCAGCAAGCTTACAGTCAAACTGAGCGTCTCAGAAATACGAATACCACGACACCAAATTCAACTCAATCCGAGCCCAAATCAAGGACCCGAAGCGCTCTTGGAAGCTTTGTAGCACTGTTTGAGTTCCCAAACGGTGTTTGATTTTAACGAGCTTATACTCGAATCGAACGGCTCAACGAGACGAATCCAACGAGCCCAAGATCACTGAATTCTGACATCACTAAGGCCCTCAAATGATCAATGAACGGTGCACAATCATAGGATTCAACATCGCCGTCCATTCGACCACTCCCAATTCGCCATTGATCTCAGACCTATTTACGGGCCATTCCACTCCATAAAATCTATAAATAGAGCCCTCATTTCTCATGAGAGGGGGGTCCAAGCAAGAAGAGAAGGAAGAAGGTCCTCCTCGACCACCGCCGAACAATCGCAGGAGCATCGCCGGACCACCGCCAGAGCCTCGCCGGACCACTGCCGGAACATCGTCGGAGCATCACCGGAACACCGCCGGAGTTTCGCCGCACCACCACCTTAAGGCCCGACGTTCAGGCCTTGAGGTTCATATATGCCCGACATTCTGCTCAAGTCCCGACGTTCTGCTGAAGGCCCAACATTCTGCTTCAGGCCCGACGCTCAAGGCCCGACATTCTACTCAAGTCCCGACGTTCTGCTAAAGGCCCAACGTTTTGCTCAAGGCCCGACGTTCTGCTGAAGGCCCAACGTTCTGCTCAAGGCCCAACGTTCTGCTGAAGGCCCAATGTTCTGCTCAAGGCCCGACGTTCAGGCCTGACGTCTTCATCTGAGGCCCTCACCTTCACTCTCCCAATGAAGGGCCTCATTTGTAATCGACTACAAATACTAGTGGATTCATTCAAACTGGGTCAGGCCCCATGGTTTTTCCCCCTTTTCAGGGGTTTTCCACGTAAAAACTCTTGTGTCTCTTTTGAACGCTACACCCTCTCTTTTTTTGTGTGTGTGCTGGATCTTCGTACAATGCTAAGACGTTAAACTATATACTTCTCTATCGCCGCGAATACTCTAGGACGCAATAGTTTGGCGCCGTCTGTGGGAAAGTGATTCCCGACTGGGGGGCAATTATTGCTCCAACCTCAAAAGGTTATTCAACTGCTATTGATGCATCCATGTTATTGGAATCAGATTCGGACTGAGGGGCAACCTTGACTATAATTTTAGTCAAGAAGATCTCTCAAAAACATTCATATCCAAGACGATATATAAGAAAACTCCCTAAAAAATACAAGGAAGCTTCCGATAAATTTCAAGCCACGTACAGTCCCTTACTGGACTTCCACTCCTTGAACAAGGTCTTAATCTCGACTTCAAAAAGGCAATAACGGTCTAAAGATAGACCCTCCAACTTTGATTCAGGATACACCCGACGTTCGCCCCCTCCTAATCAAAGCAATATTGATCCCAGGAGGATTTCATTCGGCCTCTTCCACACAGGTTAACGTCGTCGAGTAGGGCTCCGACATACAACCTCGGAAAGGTCCTACATCCTTGGTGGATTCTCTTGACCTCTTTCACACAAGTTAACGTCGTCGAGCAAAGGCTTTGACATACAACCTCGGAAAGGTCCTGCATCCTTGGTGGATTCTCTCGACCTCTTCCACACAGGTTAACGTTGTTGAGCAAAGACTCTGACATACAACCTCGGAAAGGTTATACATCCTTGGTGGATTCTCTCGACCTCTTCCATACAGGTTAACGTCGTCGAGCAAAGGCTCCGACATACAACCTCGGAAAGGTCTTACATCCTTGTCGGATTCTCCCGAACTCTTCCACACAGGTTAACGTCGTCGAGCAAAGGCTCCGACATACAACCTTAGAAAGGTCCTGCATCCTTGGTGGATTCTATCGACCTCTTCCACACAAGTTAACGTCGTCGAGCAAAGACTCTGACATACAACCTCGGAAAGATCATACATTCTTGGTGGATTCTCTCGACCTCTTCCATACAGGTTAACGTCGTCGAGCAAAGGCTCCGATATACAACCTCGGAAAGGTCTTACATCCTTATCGGATTCTCCCGACCTCTTCCACACAGGTTAACGTTGTCGAGCAGGGCTCCGACATACAACCTCGAAAATGTCCTACATCCTTGGTGGATTCTCCCGACCTCTTCTACATAGGTTAACGTCGTCGAGCAGGGCTTCGACATACAACCTCGGAAATGTCCTACATCCTTGGTGGATTCTCCCGTCCTCTTCCACATAGAATAACGTCGTCGACCAGGGCTCCGGCATACAACCTCGAAAAGGTCTCATATCCTTGGTGGATTCTCTTGACCTCTTCCATACAGGTTAACGTCATCGGGCAAAGGCTCAGACATACAATCTCGGATAGGTCTTACTTCATTGGTGGATCCAATATAGGTTAACATCATCGAGCAAATGCTCTTACAAACAATCTCGGACAGATTATACATCATTGGTTAACGTCACCTGAATTCCGTCAATAGACTTCTGCACAAAGTTAAATTTCTACATGTTGTTGAATTTCCTCCTATCATTGAATTTTTGCCTTACAGGACTTTCGACGGACTAATACCCGACGTCGGACTTTTGCGTGTCGTCGGACTACTACTTGTCGACGGACTACTGGCCGTCGAGGGACTTTCGTCGGTCTTCTACCCGACGTCGTACTTCTCCCTATCGTCAAACTTCTGCTCGTCAGCAGACTTCTACTCGATGTCGGACTTGTGCTCGTTAGTGAACTTCTACTTGTCTTCGGACTTCTGCTCATCGACGAACTTTCATCGGTCTTTTGCCCGAGGCCGTACTTCTACCCGTCGTCGGACTTCTACTCGCCGATGGACTTACATCAGTCTTCTACCTGACGTTGTACTTCTACCTGACTACGGACTTCTGCGTACCGTCGGACTACTAACCGTCGTCAGACTTCTGCCCGTCAATAGACCTTCTTCAGTCTTCTACCTGACGCTGCACCTCTACCCGACTACGGACTTCTGCCTGCCGTCGGACTACTAACTGTCATCGGCTTCTACACGTCGACGGACTTTCGTCGGTCTTCTACCCGACGCTGCACCTCTACCCGATTACGGACTTCTGCCTGCCATCAGACTACTACCCGTCGTCGAATTTCTGTCCGTCGACAGATTTTCGTCGGTCTTCTACCTGACGTTGTACCTCTACCCAACTACGGACTTCTACTCGTCGTCGGACTTCTGCTCGTCGACGAACTTTCGTCGGTCTTCTACCCGACACAGTACTT
>NW_021319041.1:136750-139504 GCF_001605985.2 Dendrobium catenatum
AAAACACCTCAATTGTAAGGATAGAGGGAGAAGAAGAGAAGAAAAGAGGAGAAAGAGAAGAGGAAAGGCAATTTTTCTAAAGGCCTTGGGAGCCTATTTATAGTTTTTTATAGAAGAGGGGAAGTTTCTAGAGTTCTCCAGAATTTTCGAATTTTTTGAAATTTTTTGAGATTTTTTCATAATTTTTTAGATTTAAAAAATCCAGGTGGGCCCCACCAGAAAAAATTGAAACCGCGCGGTCGCGCCGTTTCGCGCGCGGCCTGTGACCTTGCCACCGGCGACGGCGGTCGGCGGCCGGCCGGCTGGCCAGTTAGGTCGCCTAGGTTTGTCCGGGCCCGATTTTCGGCCCGAACGGTCCAAATCAGACGTTTTTGGGTCCCCTACACGTTTTTCGACGTTCCGAACTCAATTTTGATACTTTCGGAGCTTGACAGGGCCTCTACGTTCAAGTTTGAGCAAACACTTCATTTTCGAAACGCAATTTTTGGCGTTTTGGCCAATGCAAATTTTCGACACATATATTTTCAGACTCCTGGAGCTTCGACGTTCGAAAATAGGTGGCAACTGATACGTCAACATGAAATTATCTTGATCAGGCACGAATCTTGAGGCAAAAATAAAGTTTGGAACTTCAAAAATTAATCCGGAGACCATCTCAACTCCGATTTCAGCAAGCTTACAGTCAAACTGAGCGTCTCAGAAACACGAATTCCACGACACCAAATTCAACTCAATCCGAGCCCAAATCAAGGACCCGAAGCGCTCTTGGAAGCTTCGTAACACTGTTTGCGTTAACAAACGGTGTCCGATTTTAACGAGCTTATACTCGAATCGAACGGATGATGATCACCGAATTCCGACATTACTAAGGCCCTCAAATGATCAATGAACGGTGCACGATCATAGGATTCAACATCGGCCGTCCATTCGACCACTCCCAATTCGCCCTTGATCTCAGACCTATTTACGGGCTATGCCACTCCAGAAAATCTATAAATAGAGCCCTCATTTCTCATGAGAGGGGGGTCCAAGCAAGAAGAGAAGGAAGAGGAGAAGGAAGAAGCTCATCCTCGACCACCGCTGGACAACCGCAGGAGCATCGCCGGACCACCAACAGAGCCTCACCGGACCACTATCGTACCACCGTCGGAGCATCGCCGGACCACCGCCGGAGTTTCGCCGCACCACCACCTTAAGGCCCGACATTCAGGCCTTGAGGTTCATGCCCGACGTTCAGGCCCGACGCTTAAGGCCCGACATTGTGCTCAAGTCCCGACGTTCTGCTGAAGGCCCAACGTTCTGCTCCAGGCCTGACGCTCAAGGCCCGACATTCTGATCAAGTCCCGACGTTCTGCTAAAGGCCCAACGTTCTGCTGAAGGCCCGACGTTCTGCTGAAGGCCCAATGTTCTGCTCAAGGCCCGACGTTCAGGCCTGACGTCTTCATCTGAGGTCCTCACCTTCACCAGAGTACCGCCCTACTACAACGGTCTTTTTGACCCAGGTCTCCTGTCAACTACGGTCCATTCGACCTCCGTCGTCTACTACGGTCCTTCCGACCTCCATCAACAGACAGCTGTCTTTTTTACCCCGGTCTCCTGCCGACTACGGTCATTCTGACCTCTGTCGCCTACTATGGTCCTTTTGACCTCCATCAACATACTGTTGACCTCATTAATCGAGGTCAATTTCCCCGGAATCGACTCTAGCACCTAGGTCTTTGTAGCCTAGTATAGACGTCGCCCATAGGATTTCCCTTAGGTGGACGCCCATTGACGTTGCACAGACTTGAACTTTTAAGTCAACCTAAATCAATTCGCCTCGACTCAATCAAATTCAAATCGTTATAGATGAGATAAAATTAGTATTTCAAAATTATTTATATTTTAAAATTAACTCAAAATATGTATTTTAAATTATCAATTATTTTCTAATTAATCTTTAAATTAATTTGAATTATAAATTAACTCTTAAACTCTTATTTAAGTTGTGATTAATCTGAGCCATCAAATTATTTCGAAATGAAATTTAATTAAGTAAGATTAGAGCCGGTCTAACCATCCCTCACGATCTCTCTAACTTCCTCTCTCAATTTCAGAAAACTTCCCAGCATTCACGACACTCTCACGTCTCTCTGAGTTCGCAATAAGGACGAACAAAAAAACTTCCCAGTCCGTCTATCTCTCTGGCGTGAGAAGACTCAGGCGAAAACAGCCTTATACAACCTCTTCTCTGTTCGCAAGAGAGAGCCGAAGGTCCGTCTCCGGTCTCCCATTCGCAAGAATGAACGAACAAACCCCTCCATGCCCTATTCATTCGCAAAACCACTCTCCCTCTCCCACAGCAGTTCGTGAAAACCCCAAGCCCCTCATTGCCTCTGTTACACGAAGTCCCCAGGAAAACCGCACCTTCTCTCTAGTCCATCCGCCTCCCAGCATGAGGATTTGTACCAAGCCATCTCTTCAATCAAGTTTACTACAAGCATGAAGAGGTGGCATCTCTTCCAGCAAGCAAGAAGAGAAACAATTAGTGCTCTTGATCCTTAAGCTTCTTGCATCCTTAGTTGGTTGAAACGAAACAAATGGGAGGAGAACAAATCAGAAGGCACAGCCGGTGATGGCGATCCATTTGAGAGGTTGTCGCACACATTATTGATTGGTATTCTTTTGATGCTCAATATGAAATCTGATTTATGTGCGGCTGCCACTGTTTATTCTAAGCAGAGTTTTGAATGATAAATAAGATCTCTGAAGCAT
>NW_021319041.1:142210-146001 GCF_001605985.2 Dendrobium catenatum
CAGATCACCCTTAATCACGTGTTCAATGCCATCTCATTGGTACTTGATGCATTGGTGAAGGGTAGATGGAACCATTCTATATTCATGAATCCAAGGTCTACCTAAAAGGGCATTAAAGGACATCACCGAATTAATTATATGAAACTTAGCTTCAGTTTTCAAGTCTCCTATTTGTAAGAGCAAGGTGATTGAACCTAAAGCCCTCTCGCCCTTTTCATTGAACCCACGAAGCACCAACCTATCGGTTTAGAGCTTGCTAGTATCAACTCTGAGGTATGCGAGGGTCTTTAAGTTCATTATGTTGACCGATGCACCCGGATCAACAAGGACTCTTGATAACTTAAAATTTCCCACATCTACAGTAATGTAAAGGGGACGATTATGGTCAGCAGTTCTCAAGAGCAAGTCTTCATCTGAAAAGGTAACTCTAGGAACCTCTTTGAAGTAGAATGCCTCACCTTTTGAAGTTGCAGCCAACTGGGTTAAGCAAATCTCGGGATCGAGAAGTGCTTTAATTAAAGACTCCCTCATTTCTTTGGAAAGAAGGAGGGCGTCATAAATACTTAATTTTGCTGGCAACTTCCTAAGGTGGGCTAGAACGTTGTAATCAACTTTAGGAACGACAGACTCGAAACCCGGAGGAATTAAAGGGAATTCTGGTTGTTGAGGGGAATCCGGACTTAAATTTTCGAATGAAGGTTGCTTGCCTTTATCCTGAGGGGGCAACCTAGGGGGTAAGACTTTACCGCCACGGAGTTGCACCTGCTCGACATCTTCGGGCGGGCAAACTAGGGCAGTGTCTACGCACACCATAGGCATTGGATCATCATTTCCCGAAAGCGTGTCAGAATCTGAAAGTTCTATCAAGATAGGATTTCCTGGAAAATTGATTTGAGGGAAATCACTTTCTGATAAAGCTTCACATTCGACCTCTTCTTGAATAGCTGATTCGGGAAGGTCAATTTCTTTGATATTAAGACTTTCTTCACCAGAACTTTGATTTAAAACAAGAGAGTCATCAACTTGTATTTCATTTCCATGGTTAATCATCAAGACAGAAGTAGAAGGATGTTTTTTATTCATCTTTTGACCCTTCGCCTTTGATGGGGCAAAGTAAAAGTCAGATAACAAAAGAGGGGAGAGGGTTTTAACACCCCCCATCCGCCATCCTAATACATCTCTCATCTACACACTTCCTCTCTACAAAATCAACTTTCTTTTCTTTTAAACATTTGATAGTAGTTCTAGTGACTACTGGAGAGGAAGTGGCTCAACATCCTCCTGCGAAGCGTCCAGGTCAACCTTCCACGTCGAGGCCTGGGCTATCGTAGTCAGCTGTTGAGAAAGACGAAAAGACTTGTTAATCAACTTTTTAAGTGCCCGGGACAAAGCAATGTCCCAACCATCTTCAACAAAACAAGGAGAGCTAAGAGGGTTACCTGAAATGGTTTTAATGGAAGCTTTCTCTGGATCGACCGAGTATTCCTTAGGAATTATGATGTTAACTTAGGTGTAGTTCCTCTCAAGCCAATCTTTGAACACGAAACAGTCTTCAAGAGGGTGACTAAGCATCCGGTGGTATGGACAATACTTGGGATCATCTTTCTTACTTTCATCTTCAGGCCTCCTAGCCTCTAGCAGCTGAAAATCTAATTTCTTTAACAAACTCTTGAAAATACTTTAACTGATTCCCTCTTAAATGGATATGGTTTTGCCAATCTCTCTCTAAAAGGGACAAAGTTAGGGTCTCTGGTGTACTGAGGAGTGACCTGAAAGGGCTGTCTCTTAGCTGGCTATGGTGGCGGTGGTGGAGGAATACTGGGCTGACTAGCCATTGGCCTTTTTCCCTTGTCGACTGCCGACACTACTGCCTTTTTCTCAAAAGTCTTAACCAATCTATGACCTTTCTTGTCTTCAGACTACTCTCGTAGGAATGGCATCTTATGAGCCTCTTCCTGCAAATTGCTAGCCTTATTAAGAAGTTTTTTAAAAGTTTTAATGGTGAAACCCTTCAGAAGAAAAGCAACAGGGCCGTGGATATTCTTAAGGAGGATCTCCACCGCATGTTGCTCTTACAACTGGGGTTCACACTTCATCAAGAGGTTTCGCCACCTCAAGATGTACTCAACCAGAGATTCTCCCGGCTTTTATTTCTCAACAACAAGATCGCCCACGGTAGTTCATTGTTGCACTCCAAAAAATCTTTTAAGGAAAAGGTTTTCTAGATCGCTAAAGATTTTTACTGAATCATTGGGCAGATCAGCGTACCACTCAAAAGCAATGCCGAATAGACTACTTACAAATTGGCGAAATAGAAGAGCATCCGACCCTCCCGCATTGCAACAACTTGCTCTGAAGTGGGCCAGATGCTATCTCGGGTTTTCTATTCCAGTGAAAATTTTAAAAGTTGGTGGCACAAAGCCTTTTGGGTAAGGAACTGAATCATATTCTTCGGGGTAGGGTCTACCCTTTGGAATAGATGCGGTTCCTTGCGAAAAGGCTAAGGCCTCCCTTACCTGGTCCTCAATCAGTTGCTTAATATCCTTCTGAGGCAGAGTTGGAAGAACATGGGGAACTGTATGTGCTGCTGGAGATGCCTCTGGTAGGCAAGGAGGGATCACTGGTGTTGACTCGGGGGGCGTGGGACTAGATTCTGTCTTTCTAACCCTTTCTATAATCTCTCGAGCCGTTTGTTGAATCTTAAGTGAATCGTGCTCTGACTTGTCAAATCTTTCTTGCATTTCTTTGACTTGTGACATCATAGTTGTCAACTGATTCTTCAAATCTTTAATATGCTCCTCACCTTTAGCTCTTACGGACTCATCTGAATTGGACCCAGCAACATGTGGATCATCATCTCTAGCAAGCCGGCGCCTACCAGGTTCGGCCTCTTGTTGGACCCTCTAGTTTTGACCATGGAAATGCTACCAATATAATTATCTTCCTCTCCAAGGAGGTCATCCAGGTCTGGGTCAAAAGAGGCCATTCCCTCTTTATTTAACAAAATATTTCTTATTTCTTGAAATACCACCTCGACCGGTCTATCCCCAATTGACTTAGGATCAAGAGGTAAGTATCCTTTGTACTCAGCCATATTGAATAATTCTTCAGAATCCATGAGGGCAATGATTTCTTTAAGTTTTGGGTTAGGATCTGGTTGAGACTTTGTAACCGGCACTTCTTCCATCTCAAGATCTAGGTCAATTCCTTCCTTCTCGACTGTCCCAAGATCGATAGGCAGAAAAGTGGCATTCTCTCCAAGGAGAGGGACACATACCTCAAGAGGTGAAGCAGGAGCTTGCAGGGAAATAGCTCCTATATCAGGTAAGGTAAGGTCCTCAAACTTCTGTGTAGGAAGTCTAGGAATGACACATAAATCTATGCTGCCAACAACCGGATCATCAGCGGGAATCATAACTGAATCAGGAACTGGACTGGCTATAAGAAGGCTATCTACTGCAACAACTGGAGAAATAGGTTGAACATCCATCGACTCAATCAAGACTGGAGGAGGTTTAACTGTGACTCGTTGGAGTTGGAGAATGAAATTTGGGGTTCTTGGAGGCGGTGGTAAATTCTCCAACTTAGTCCTTTTTGGGACAAACTTCTTCTCAGGGGATTTGGGCCTCTTGCCCTTGACATCCAGATGTTTTAGAGTTTCACTCCCCTCAGGTTTGACAACTACTGAGGCCAACTTTATAGCTTTGGAAGGGGGATCCGGGGTCTACCAATAGAATGGCGGCCTCTCTCGGACCCAGTCAACATAATACCCTCCGTCTTGGAAGAAGGAG
>NW_021319041.1:146448-148918 GCF_001605985.2 Dendrobium catenatum
TTGAGGATAACTCTCGGTCGAAAGAGAAAATCAATTGGCCAGCCATTTGAATTTTCTGAAAATTAAAGAGGGGATTGAAATTAGATTTCTTTCAAGAGAAGTGGAAAAGAGTTCGTTATTTTGAAACTTGAGGCTTGTAGGATGGCCTCAACCTTCCAACACATGTTGAGTGGTAGAAAACACCCAACACACGTTAGGAAGATAAAGAGACTAAATACATGCCAAAAGAAGGGTTTTCTCAAAAAGCCAACATATGTTAGCTCATAAGATGGTCGTATGGGGTAATATATGATGGTTTGGAACTAGGAGAAAATTGTTATTATTCTGTTTTCTATGTTTTGAAAGGAATTTGAATTTTGAATGATTTAAAATGGGGTTTTTTCTTCAAAATCCAAAACACAACGGACAGAGTTTTCCCTTGCCTGAAGGCTTATGAAATTGTAAAAAAAAACCCAAGTAAAGTAAATAGTCTAACCCTCCTCATTCCTAAAAGTTAAAGGGGAGTAAAGGGGTTAAGACTAAAATACTTCAAAACTTCTTAAAATCAAAGATTTTTGAAACTCCTTTCAATCTTAAAAAAAATTGATATATTGAATGTGACATTTGTTAATCATAATTTTAAAAAGAATGTTTAGGGACCTGATTTGACACTATCGCCTCATAGGAAATCCCAAGGCAGAAGGACAAAATCAGGACGATTAAGTTAGCATGTAACAAATTTTGGGAGGTAGAGCCTCTCTTTTAATGTTTTAAATTATCTTTAGATGTTGGCCACACTCCCCCAAGGAAGAAATGGATTGAGGGACCAACGGATGGAAGGTAGTTAAGACTATCGATGAAACAAAATTTCATTCTTATTAAAGATGGAGAGAGAGATTTGTCCCACCAGGCGTGCCATTTTTTTGTTGGTGGAATTTTGGAAACATGTTTTGAAAAATATTAGTTTTCTTTGGGAATTTTAAAATATAGATTGAATTCTAATTCTAGAGTCGAATCAACTCGGTAGAAAAAGTATATCACCCCGAAGGACGAAAATAAAATTTCATAATGGTGTTTAGACTTAGAATTATGAAACTCATCTTGAATATTGTGGCCAGAATCTAAGGAGAACTTTGTATGGCCCCGAGGGAACAAGGTAAAGTTCGAATAAATATCCAGTTATGATATTCAAGAAGTATGATCGTCGAATTCACATCCAAAGCCTTATCAAAGAAGGATGTATCTCCCCAAAGGGAGATAACACTTTTCAATGATAATTCTTCTAATGTAATAACGACGATCATTCTTTAACTTTTCCCAAAGAAATCTAAGAAGATTTTAAAACGATTAATTTTGAAATCAGGTGCGTGTGGTTCTAAATCTCCTACGAGCGCAAGCCCTCGTAGTTATATACATCAAAGGGAGACAGAGTCCCCAACGAAAACTCTCGATTAAAATAGTAATGAAATTTTGTTAGATTTTCTAGGAGTGATATAAAAAATGAATATGATTTTTGGAAAATCAAAAGGGAATGGATCAAGATTGAACATTTATTAACAGAATTGAGGGAAGAGAGATAGGGGACACCTTGAGATTCCAGAACAATCTAGAAGTGTCCCAACTTAATCTAAGTGTTGGGCTTTACGTTTTAGGATTGAAAGGAAACTTAAAATGAAGTTGAGCATCTTATTTAGAAATTTGGGATTATATTCCCGAAATTTGGGGTCTTATAACCAAAATCTGCCCCGGATCCTAAGTCTAATTTGGACACTGGACCACAGTCGTCCGAACCTAACTAATGCAATACAATGCCTGGACTTACCCCGGCCTGGATTAGGGAGCCAGCTAACCACCTAATCGATTTAAAAAAGATGAGTCCGGTCTTTTATGAAAGAGTGGTAGGGACGTTGTACTTAAAGTTTTGGAGAGTTGGGGCCGACATCTGGAAATTTTCCTAATTGGCCCCTTCGACTTATGTTGGGTGCTAAAATGCTAAAACTGATGCAATTAAAATTTTGACTCTTTTAATTTGTATCTAATGCAATGCATGCTGGTCGACAACTTCCAAATCAAATATGCTTAAAATTTTAAAAACAGGCTTATAAAATAATTTTTTTAGAAGACTGGACTTCCCCAGGTTCAGCACCTCATCCTCATAGGTCAGACTATCCGGACTCTACCCGCAGGCAGGGAAGGGTCTAAAGCAAGGAAAGAATAATGCAGGAACATGCATGCGACCCCGGGGTCGATCCCCGGCTAATTCCCTAGATTCGTTATCTTTCTATGTTATTTAGACTCACTAAAATTTTAGACATTTAAGATTTTAAGTAGAAAAACTTTCACACCCTCATGAGTCTCATGTATCCAGGCGAAAATAAAAGCGGCACACAATCGCCAAAAAATTAAGAAAAGCAAGCAGTCCTAAAGGCAATCAATTCATTACATCAAATATTAATTAATCAATAAATGTCCATAGGCAAAGTTGCCTTGC
>NW_021319041.1:149151-157004 GCF_001605985.2 Dendrobium catenatum
GCAAGCATTTATAACAATTGATATTTTTTTATTGATTTAGCCCCCTTTTATTTTCCTGCATGAGCGTGGCCACCTGCAAAAAACTGTGTGAACATCCAGATCGCTCCTAACCTAAGGGTAACCTAGTCGCCAAACAAATCAACCATCCACAGAGTGCAGAAAAGTAAGCAAACACATCAAAGCAATTTCATCCACAACATGCAGTGAAAACTACGAAAAATCAGGCACACAGTAGTAAAGTAAACCCCTGCCTAACCTAGATCTAGAGTTGGTTGTCCTAGCAAATCATCTAAAGTGTGTGTAAAAGGTCGTGTGGCTGAGGTAGGTCCTAAATTGGGTGATTAGTTAAAGTTGTCTAAAAGTCTGGGTTTGTTAAGGCTTAAAAGGGGGATTTAGGTTAATGTTTAAATATTAATATATTAAGAATTTTGATCAAGTATATTTTAAGAGTTAATTGATTACTACATTTGTTTCATACCGAGGCCGTGAAGTTTATTTCACCTTCCTTGGGGCTAAGCTAATAGCCTCGTAGGCCTGGGTTATCTAGTAGCAATCAGGGTTAATTAAGTTGATTTAAATTGGTTGGAATTAAAAGAGTGGATTAATATAAAAGGAGTTGGTTACTATTTTTAATGGGTCGGTTGAGAATTTTATTATCCTATAAAGAAAATTCTGGAATTTGAGGGAGTTAAAAGATTTTGAAGGATTATCCGGCTATGCTAACTAAAGGGTCAAAATTTGACTTTCAAAATTAGAGTTAATCTTAAAGGTTTCAGATTTTTAATAAATACTAGACCTTATTATGAGTTGTTAGATAGGTGGTACATTCAATTTGGAGTTTTCTACGAAAAGTTATAATTTTTAGAATTTTTATCCCGATTTTGACCTAAAGTCACCCAAAATGTTGACTTCTTGATTTTGACCAAATTATGGAGGTTTAATATTTTTAGAGGACACTAGATTCTAATTGAATTCATTAGCCAGTGAGTTTGATTAGTTTAAATTTCTCTATAATTAGTAGTGAATTTTAGAAGTTTTATGCATTTATAGGGATTACCAAATTATTACAACTAAAGGGGCTGCTTAAGGATTTGAACCTAAATGAGTCCCAAAATCCTTGAGATCAGTTCCAAAGGTCATAAATGACCTAAGGACAGATCATCAAGTGTTTAAAGCCCCTTTTGGGGATTTTTAATGTTTTTTTATTTTTGAATTAATAAAGCTGGTTAACCTTTGATTCTACCTAAGGACTAAATTAAGACAAATCTAGAAGTCAATTTAAGAGGGTTTCAATTCTCATTGATTATGAGATTAATTAGGGACAATTATAAACATTTTAATAGATTTTATGAGTTAAAGACAGTTCATTATCAATTGATTAGGGTTAATAGGCCATTTCTAAAAAGGATTTTTGAGGCTCCTACTTGGGGAACCAAATGAACTCCAAATTTAATGGAATTTGGACCATAGGATCACTTGACCCTAAGGACTAAACCCACCAAATTTGAGCTCAAATGGAGTACTCTAAGGTGGTTAACTAAACCACCCAAGGTGAGCTCTAAGTCACCTTCAAATCATTATAGGGATCTATCCTAAGCTAGGATTGGGGCAAAATCGGTTTCTCTACACTCCTTATCCTACACATCATCATCACACAAAGAATCACACCATAAATCCCATTGGATAGGTCTATACCTCATTTTGAATATAAGGGTCAAACCATGACCCTTAAACTCAAAAATTGGGAAAAATGCCCTTGAACATCTTAAAATGGGGAGATAAAATCTGGACATGTCAAAGACATGTTCAATTTCAACCTCCCAAAATTCCAGGCCTGGTGGACTTGTATTTTAAGAGTAATTAAAGAAATTGATGAAATGCTCAAACCAAAATTAAGCCTAACACTAACCTAACCAAGGCCTGGAACCATGAGGCTTTTGTAGATCTCCCTGAGACCTTTCCAATGAGCCTAATAAAACCTAATTTGGACAAGTGTGGAGGGAGTTAGGATTTTTTGAAGTTCCCTTGAATTTCTAGAATTATTAATTTGGCCATTACACAGTCAGCGCCCCTTTACATGCGCCGTGCTCTGATTGGCTGGGCAATCATTGGCCCTAACCGTTAACGGTCTGATTAACCACAGCCGTCAGATGGAAGATCGGATGACTGGGATTAAATGCGCTCCGATACCGCGGGATCTAATCCGAGCCATTGATCGGAATCAACGGCTGAGATTGTGTCTTCAACCTCCCGTACGTATCCGAGGCCGTAAGGCTTCTCCGGCGTGATCCGGGCGATCCCGCCGGTGAACTCCGATGAAATTTCACAGGGAAGATCAGGATAGTGGAAACCTTTAATCCAATGGTGGAAATCCGTTGGGGTGAAGGTTTCCTTCACACTTGACCGGACTACCTAGCTAGGGAGCTCGAGATGAAGAGATTGCCACAGAGAAAGTCTCAACGAATGAGCTTCTCTATCAGGAAGCTTCAGGGGATGATGGCAAACTGATCTCCTTCAGACGTCGGGACCGGAGGATGGCCGGAGGTGCGACTTCGAGCGGGATGCCGGAAGCTTTCACGGGTGCTCACTCAAATGGGTGAAGAGATCGATCTGGGAGCTCGAAGGGAGAGCCTGGGAGGTCGAAGTAGCTCTGGGAAATGATTTCGAGAGATTCAGAATGCTTCTATCAGTCTGAGGAGCTCGAGCCTATTCGGCCACCCCTCGCGGGCTTGGACAGCCCGAGATTGAGCTGGAGGGGGCTCGGAATGATGCCAGGTGGAAGATGGCAACGTCCTAGGGAGGTCGTGGGGATCAAATCGGTGGGTAGCAACTTTGATTCAGGGGTTGTCTGGGGGGGACCACCGGAACTTATTTTCCATTGGTTCCGACTGCCGCCGGCCATGATTTGGGTCGGGTTGACTGGGGGAGGCCGATGGGGACATGCTGGAGTCAAGGATGGAGTAAATTTGGCCTGAGAATGCCTGAATTAATTTGGTGACTGGATTGGACTCAAACCTGCTCGGTTCGAGCGAATTGAGCTCGATCAAGGTCAGGTCAAACCCTGGGTTTGGTATGGAAGATAAGTCTGGGTCTGGTGCACCCAATGTAAGTGGCAATTGGATCCAATTTGGTCTGGGTTAAAAGATGGCTCGGTTTGATCCAAATCTGCTCGGTTCGGGTCAATTTGGGATAAACCCGGGTCAGGCCAGACCTTGGGCTTGAGGTGGGAAGTGGGTCTGGGTCTGGTGGACCCAATTCAAGTGGCAATTTGGTCTAATTTGATCTGAGTTGGAAGATGGCTCGGGTCCATGTGTTTTTGGCTACTTTGGCTTAGCCTAAAACCTGACCCAGGTTATCCCAGAGCATGGGTTGGCTGGAGGAGGTGTGCTGGACCTAGGGCCACCTATGGGAAGTGTTGATCAAGTTCAATTGGGCTTAGGTTAAGAATTGGCTCAATCCCAAGTGATCTTGGGCACTTTGGGTTAGCCTAACTCTTGACCCAAGTTAGCCAAGTTGGGCTAGTCAGGATAGAGTGCATTGGTGTCAATGGAATCCAATGGACACCTTGATTGGGAATTCAATTTGGCTATATCTTTTCCGTGAAGAGCTTAAGAGATGGCTCCAATGGGAGACCTCTCTTTGGTCATCTTGCGGTCAAGCTATATGGGCTAACCCAGTATATCCCAGGCTTTGGGCCTCCAAGAAGCAGGTCTCTTTTGGGTACCCGACGGGGTCATCTCCTTATATACAAAGGACTTGGATGGACTTGATTTTACAGATTTGTAAAGAGAAGGGGTGTATGGGCAATGGGTAAAACTTGGTTGACTTGGTCAACCAGGTTGAACCCAAAGACTAGGTTTGAGAACACTTCAACACAGGTTGGGTTTGATATTGGCCAAACTTGTTGAAAGTGGTATTCACAAGAATTTGAAGATTCACTTTGAGTTAGGAATTTGTCATTTGAATCCTCATAGGGGATATTTTGGTCAATTTTGTACCAATTTGTGTCACCACTAGAGGTTCATAAAATGGGTCTTGAAAAAAATGCAGTTTACTACTCAATGGGTTACAATCAAGGTGCTAGAAGTGATTTGGGGCTTTTTATGAGGGGCTCCCAAGATCTAAAATCTTCAATCGGTGCTATGTCCAATGCAATAGGCCTCTGTAAAATATTTGAAGTTTTTACAGGCCTTTGGCATTTTAATTTAAACTTCTAAGGTTAGAGAATCTCAGAATTGAAGCTCAAAACTTGATGGGTAACCTCCAGAGACATGTTCCTTATCCTTGTAAGTGTGCCCTGATCAGAGGGTCATTGACAACCCTCTGCGTAGTGGTAATTGAAAGATCTTTGAAAACGGTCTTTAGGACAAGGCCTTTTAAGACTTTTGGATTTTGAGTCTGGATTTATCTGGATTTGAGGTAATGGATTTTTAAGTTTGAATGATTAAATATTGACAGTACTCGCAATCATTTATAAATATGTGGGTGGTTGTTAATTAGATGGTTATAGCGCGCTCAAAAGTTAGAATGAGAAGTAGACTAAAGATCTATGATTGTAGTTGGTATTCTCTCCAAGGTTTTGGACTAATTGGGTCATAGGTTGGTGTGTTTGAAGTTTGAGTTATTTTGATTTGATCGAATGAGGGTTTTTGAAATGTTTGAATTAGAATCAAGGCTAGGTGGTTAATTTGAAAGCTGGAGTTTGATCAAAGGTAGGAGATTGATTGAGGTTGGAGTTGATCAGGCATAGGGATTGATTTGAGGTTGGAGCTTGTCTTAGTATCTGAGGATTACTAAGATGGATTAGAGGGGCTCTAGAATTTGGGATATGGAAGAATCCTAAGCTCTAGAGTAGGCCCTAAGGTCTGGCTCTAGGAAAGAATCTTAAGCTCTAGAGTAGGCCCTAAGATCTGGCTCTAGGAAAGAATCTTAAAGTCTAGAGTGGATCGTAGGATCTAGGAATGATCTGGAGTTTGGAAGGGCCTTAGTGACCTCATACAAAAATGAGGTCAACAGTGTTCGCTTCAATGATGGATGTATACTTATCTGGTTATGATCTTTTATAATTTTAATTATCTATGTTAGTGATGTGATACATCATGTACTGGATGTCGACATCACTACCTTATGGGATCGGATTTTTCTGAGGAAAGATCAATCCCCTTATGCCATCTTTAGACAACCCACTCTCCCATTCATGCGTTGCTCTGAGCTGACATAGTACTCCTATAGATGCGCTAGGTTTTCTTTCACTCCTCATAGGGTTCTACACAATTAAGGTAGGTGTTACCATTATGACCTTTTAATGATTATTGATCTCACTCATAATTACTATACTCGGTGATAGATGTGTTCCCTTATCACCTCAAGTTGTTTCTTTAGTTATGATGTAGTACATCTTGTCTTAGATGTTAACAACACATCCTTATGAGCTTTGATTTTCTAGTAGAAGATCGGCTCCTTAGTTTCTTTATCATCCTACTTTACCTCATACCCTACTCTTAGCTACTAGAGTAGTCCTATGAATGTGGTAGTGTGGCTTTTACTCCCTATAGGGTCCCACCTGTTTGTTTGGCTGTTACACTAGTGACCCTTTGATCTTTATCAATCCTATTCATAATTACTATCTTTAAGTAGTGAGTCTGTCCCCTTGCTACCTGAGATGTTTTCCTAGTTGTGATGTAGTATATCCTTATTTTGGATGTTAGCATCACCTCTTCGAGGTCACTTTCCCTTCCCACAGGGTCCTACTAGTTTGTGTAGGTGTTACCATTATGAGTTTTAGATGATTATTGATCCTATTTAGAATTATTATCATAAGTGGAGAGTGTATCTCCTCACAACTTTTGTTCTCTTTCTCACAATTGGTGATTTGTAGTATCAGGCCTTAGGTGTCGCTATCACCTCCTTCTTAAGATTTGATTTTTTATCATAAAGTCAGCTTCTCAGTTCCTTCTACCACTTATTTTCCCATTGAGACCCGACTCCTAGTTATCGGAGAGGTCCTTTGGATGTGTTGAAGTTGCTTCTACTTTTTATAGGGCCACCAACAATTAGTATGAGTTTACCACTATAGCTCCCTTGATGATTTTTTCTACTAGGCTTAGTCCCGTTTTCTTTAGCATAGGAGCCCCCTTGCTACTTCAGTTCTTTTTACTCCCTTAGAATGAGACCTGCCCCTTACACACTCTGTGGAGGGTGCATCTCTTCCTGTTGTTTTGTGAGGCATCATTCTAATGCTTTCCTCCTCTTTTATATAGGGTTAAGGTTCCCTAAGAGATCCCGATGGCATTTAGATACTCATGGCCACGACAATTTATCCTCTACCATGTGGTAACCAAAATGCTAGCTTGGGATTCCTTAGATAACTCTACCCTTGTATTTCTTCCATTCACCTTTTCTTTCTCCATCACAACTCTACATAGAGCTATGGCAGGTTGATATTGAGATGACTTTCACCTTCTACCCTACTATTTTGATACTAACAGACAAGTAGTTGGTATTACTTACTTGGTCCAAAGAGCCTAATAGAGCCCCTAGAAGGCATTCCTCACCACTCTTTTTCTTTCTGATTGCCTGTTTTGATCAGGTAGGCATCAGAGCCTGACTCTTTACCCACTACTCCCGACAGGAGTAAGTGAGTATTGAGCCCTTCCTTATTTTCAAGATTGATCTGGTTGAGTGGATGATGAAGCTTACCCAGTTGAGAGAGCCTGATAGAGTCTATAGGAGGCATTCCTCACCGCCCTTTTTTACCCTGGATGTTATGTTAAAGACTAGGCAGACTTCCAATTTTGTGGCTTATTTACTTTTTGTTGAGGTCAGACAGAAGTATTGAGTCACTCCAATCCACTGTTTCAAAACTATAAGGAGGAGACAGGATCCTTTTCACCTTTTACCCTAACGTCTCGATATTATCATACTGATAGTTTGTTTTAATTAACCATTTTAGAGAGCCTGACAAAGTCATTGGGAGGTGAGTTCCTCACCGCCCCTTTACTCTGGATGTCCTGTTAAATACTAGGCAGACTTCCAATTTCATGTTTTAGTTACTTTTTTCTAAGGTCAGGCAAAAGTATTGAGTCACCCCAATCCACTATTCTAAAAGAATCAGGAGGAGATGGGATCCTTTTCACCTTCTACCCCGCTGTCCTGATATGGTCAGACTGATAGTTAGTTTTACTTACCCAGTTGAGAGAGACTGACAAAGTTCATGGGAGGTATTCCTCACCACCTCTTTACTCTAGATGTCATGTTAAAGACTAGGCAGGCTTCTAATTTCATGGCTTATATACTTTTTGCTGATGTTAGGTAGAAGTATTGAGTCACTCTAATCCACTATTTTGAAAGGATCAAGAGGAGACGGGGTCCTTTTCAACCTCTATACTATTGTTTGAAATAAACAGACAGGTAGTTGGTTTTACTTACCCGATTGAGAGAGCCTAATAGAGTCCCCGGGAGGCATTCCTCACCACCCCTTTACTCTATATGCCCTATTAAAGACTAGATAGACTTCCAATTTTATGGTTTATTTACTTTTGCTGAGGTCAGGCAGAAGTATTGAGTCACCTCAATCCATTATTTCAAAAGGATCAAGAGGAGACGGGACCTTTTCACCTTCTACCTTGCTATTTTGTATGGTCAGGTTGGTAGTTAGTTTTACTTACCTAGTTGAGAGAGCCTGACAGAGCACCTGAAAAGCATTCCTTGCCACCCTTTACTCTGAGTTTCCTATTGTGATTAGGTAGGCATCAAATTTTGTGACTCATTTACTTGTTGTTTCGATATGGTTAGGCAAATATTGAGTCACCCCAATCTGTTGAGTCTTGTAATTAGGTTGTTAAACCTAAGTG
>NW_021319041.1:157104-174280 GCF_001605985.2 Dendrobium catenatum
ATATATATATATATATATATAAAACTGCTTGGGATGTGTTTTGATATTTAAATATTTAGGATAACCCTACAGGAGAGTCTAAAATTTTTATTTTTATTAATTTAATTCATTTGAGATATTGAGTTATGAAAGTGCATATTTGAGATGGGATACACGGATCCAAAGATTGGATTTTATAGAGGAAAAGATACCCCTTTTGGGGTTAGTCCTTTCCTATTTGAAAGTCCAAATTTGGATCATTTTTCATACCCAAAGTGGAAATAGTAACCTTCCCCTTTAGGGAAGAATTATTTTTTCCATTTGGGTAGCCAGCTATAAAGAATCCAAGGAGCTCGAAGGAGAGATGACCGAGGAATCGAAGATAAAGAGTATCCCACTTAAAGTTACTTACATCTGTACTATAATTAGAATCCATGTTATGGTCAATGTGCCCAACCACTTTTAATTTATGCATTTATGGGTTGTAATAAGAAAGAAAGTTTGCATATGAATATTTATTAATTAGTTTGATTATATTTGATGTGTTAATTTGATTACGATTAGGATTTTGCATGCTTTTCATAGTTTTTTGTCTATTGTATGACACTTTTGATTTAGCATGGATAAGTGAGATTCGTGAGGGTATGAAAATTCTTCTATTCATAACAAAAATTTAAAATTTTAGGAGTTAAATAATATAGAAATATAATGATCTAGGAAATAAGCTGGAGATTATCTAGGGTCACATACATATTAATGCATCTTTCTTTCCTTATTTTAACATACTTCCCCTCCTGGAGGTATTGTTTAGATATTCCGACCTAAGAGGATGAGGTGGTGAACTTGGGGAAGCCTAGTCTTCTAAAAAATTATTTTAGCCTTTGTAAAATTTTTAGCATTCATGATTTGGGTATTTTAACCAGCTTATATTGCATTAGAAATACATCTAAAAGTGTATAAATTTTCAATATATATATATATATATATATATATATATTATATATTTAATATATAATTATAGTATATATAATAATATTATATATATATATATATATATATATGATATATATATATATAATATATATATTCACTTCAGCATAAGTTAAGGGGCCACTTAGGACAATCTCTAGATGTCAGCCCCAGTTCTCCAAAACTTTTTAAAAAAATGTCCCCACAACTCTTTCATAAAATGACTAGACTCATGGATTTAAAATTGACTAGGTGGTTAGCTGGCTCCACAATTTAGGCCGGGGAAAGTCTAGATTGTACATTGCATTAGTTAGGTTTGGGTTACCACTATGTGGGCACCATAATTTAGATTTAGAATCCAGGGTAGATTTTAAATCATAAGACCCCAACTTTCAGGAATATAATCCAAATTTTTTAATAAAATGCTCAACTCAAATTAAATCATCTTTTAAACTAAAACTTAAAGCCCAACTTAGATTAGGTTGGGACACTTCTAGATTATTCCAAAATCCCAAAGTGTCCCATACCCTTCTTCCTTTGACCCCGCTAATAAGTATTCAATCTTGCCCTATTCCCTATTGAAATTCCAAAATTCACCTCCTTTGATATCATTCCTAGAAGATCTTTTAACAAAATGTTATAATTATTTTAATTGAGAGTATTCATAAGAAATTCTTATTTCTTATGATGTAATTAACTATGAGAGCATGTTGAATCTTTAATAGGTTATTACATCCAAGTTTATGTCCGAATGCTAACCAAGAGGGGGGGTGAATTGGTAATTTTAAAAATTTTCTTAGATTTTAAAATTTGAAACCAGTTGATTCACAAAGCAAGTTAATTAAAATTTCAAAATAAAACTTTTTAATTACAGAATTAAAATCTTGTAGTAAGTAAGCAGCGAAAATTTAAATGACAAAATATTTATAGTGGTTCGGCCAAACACGACATACATCCACTTCCTGAAGACTCCCTCTTCATGTATTTCACTATTATCAAAGTGACTCTCCTTTTGCTGCCACAGCAAGGCAGAGAAACCTTTACAAAACTCTCTTCCACCAATCCTGGTGCGGTAGAGAACCATCATCCTTTCATACCCTCTAAGTGTAGGCAGAGAACCTTCATCATTCTACACCCTCCAAGTGTAGGTAGAGAACCTTTGTCCTTTCACACCCTCCAAGTGTAGGAAAATGTACCTTCGGCTGTTCATACTCTCTAAGTGTCGGTAGAGAACCATAGGCTATTTATACTCTCCAAGTGTCAACAAAGAATTAGATCTTTTGTAAAGATCTTTTCACGAGCAATTTAAAAAGACAAGAGGAAGAGTGAAAAACATAAATCACATAGATATCCTTACCTTTGAGTAACCTTTTGAACCCTTCACACTCCACTAGCAAGAAATCTCTCTCAAACACTTTCTTACACTCTCTCCTTTAACTTCCCTTGAAAAATCACAAAGACGAGAAGATTTTACATCAATTTTTACTGGACCTTTTATATAAAAGACACGAAAAATAATATAGAAAATTGAAAATTTCAAGTTTGAGTGTACACAATCGTACAGTACAATCAGATTTCATACATATGAATAATTTAAATACTATTGTGTATGAACCTATTATGAATCGATATGAAATTATTTCATACCCGATCATTGTCCGGTACGAACAAAGTTCTTACAGGATGAATACTTAGAAAATTTTAAAATTCGTCTGTACTAAATGTCGGGATGACCTAGAACCCGAGAAGATCGTACTCGTGAAAGCATGTATAAACTGGGTTCGTATAGTACAATCTATACTTAGAAAAATTATTTTTATGTGACCTAGAACCCGAGAAGATCGTACTCGTGAAAGCATGTATGAACTGGGTTTATATAGTATGATCCATACTTAAAAAAATTATTTTTACGTGACATGGAACCCAAGAATATCGTACTCGTGAAAACATGTATGAATTGGGTTCGTACAGTATGATCCATACGTAAAAAAAAATTTCATTACGTTCGTTCGACTGCTCGTAGGGGAAAATAACTAACCAGATCATCCCATATGAATGAGTATCATACAGTACGATCAATTTAAAAAAGTATAAATTTTAAACTCTCCCATAATGTGTATGTGCTCAGTTACAAGATTAAAAGAGATTTCAAATTGAAGATTAAAAGATAGAGGAAAGAATGTTATCAATACACTTGTTTGACAACATTGCACATCTTTTCAAATATTTATGGCACACTTTGTGTATCTTCTTATATTTGGGCTAATTTTGTGCCTCTTTTTAATTTGCGAACTATTGTGCATTCTTTTAATTTTTGTACACTTGTACATTTCTCAAAAAAAAAATTTAATTGACTTTCCAAAATCAGTATTCTAAAAACTCAAATTTCTCTAAGTACAAAGATAATTATATTGAAAAGAGAAATAAAAAGTAATAAGACATCAAAATTGTAATAATAATATTGAAATTATGTATACCTAAAAAGAACATATGATTGATAGCCTGAACTTGATCGAGTTATAAATTAACTTATATTTTTTAAAAATTATATTTTTTTAATGGAATTAATTTTTATAATGTAGTTCATATTTTAAAACTTTTTAGATCAATTAAATTAGAATTATCATATAGGAAAACTAACATTTCAAATAGAGAACAAAATCAACTAAACAAAACAAGTCATTTTTTATTGATATCAATTTTAAAAAAATGATATAATGAAGCACTACCGATATCAATACATAAAACTCAAAAATAAGATAACATAACAACATGTACAGAAAATACTAAACAAACACAACATAAAAATCATCACATCTCTTCTCAAAGGACTGACAAAGACAATACTTAGGAAGTACATATGTAAATTTGAGGGGCCCTAGTTTGGAGGAGGTGGTTAGTTGAAGATAAAAAAATAGCTATTTATCATAGACATGTTGGTGTTCACCGAGTCGAACTGACCTCGAATCCAACCTATGTCCTACTAATATTTTGCATCCCGCTGATTTAGATGAGTCTGAATTTGATGAAAGTGCTGATCAAAATGACTCTCTAATCGGTCAAAGCATTAGACAATCTCTTAAAAGTTAGGTCCTTGAGCAAGCGTAGGTGCAAGTGCTCGTACAGGTGCTTGTGCTCCCCCTTCTCCCTTAGAATCCACACTTATATTATCACCTTTTCCAAAAAGTGCTCAAAATGAGGCATTAGTGAAGTAGATAGACAATTCAAGAAGAGGATCATGATGAACAAGATTATACTTCCTCTCAAGGATATATGTCACTAGGTGTCCTAAAGCATTGTTCTTCTTTCTCTTATGTGAGACATGTCTAATTTTAGAAAGGCCATGAATATAGCCAATAACCTGGATTTCTAGGCCTAGGAATGACGCAAATGATTTTGAGCGGGATACTAGGTTTTCAGCTCTAAAGTCTACTCTTATTGGATTTTTTTCTCCCTAGAATCCTTGGATCTCTCCTCCTCGGTCTCCTTGGATTTATCGTGGCTTGAATATCCAAATGAAGAGATAATCTCCCCTTAGAGGTGTATTGCCTTTTCTCTTTAGATATCTAAAAGCCATTCGAACTCGATCTTCCAAATGGAAGAAGTCTCTCCCTCTTGAGGATGCCTTCTTTTTTTTTTGGGATTTGAGTTGGATAAGGATATCCTAACTCAAAGACATTTTCACAACTTAAACTAACATTATAAATAATTAAATTAATAGAAAGTAGTAAATTCTAGACTCACCAATAAGGTTATCCTAATAAAAATTCCCAAACAATTGATATATCATCCCAAGAAGTTTATATGAAAATAAAGGTACTTATGCCAGCCACACTTGGCCATGCTCTTAATTATTTTGAGGGCTAAGCATTCTTTGGAGCACTTGTAGTAGTTATTATTCATGATTTTTATTTATCCCTCATTTATTTAGGGGGCTGAGCAATTTCTAAAGCGCCTGCATAAGACATTATTAGTATTTAAATCATAACTACTGCCCCCCTTTTATTTAGCGCTCCATGAGCATGGCCACCAACAGAAAATATTATTAGTATCAAAATATCAATCCTAACCTATGGGTAAATCTAACACATAATTAAATTAATTCATATAGTATAATAAAAGTAAGCAAACATAACATCAATTTTACTCACAATTTGCAGTAAAATCTCGGAAAGCCCGACACACAATAGAAAAATAAACACTGACCTAGCCTAGGTCTATAAGTGGTGCCCTAGAAAATAATTTTACGTGTGTGTAAAGGCCTGTGTGGCTAGGATAGATCCTAAGTTGCGTAGTTAATTCCAGTTACCTAAAGTTCAGGTTTGTTGTAGGTCTAAAAAGAAAACTTTATTTAAAATTTAAATATTAGTGAATTATGATCCATTTTAATTAATTTTGTTTGTTGATTCTTTTTTAATGCTTAGGGTGGTGGTAATTAAAATTTAAGTTGTATTAACCAATTTTGAAAAGTCCCGAGTCCTCCTAGGTGCTAGGCTAAGGAGGTCCAAAAAGTCACTATAGGAAATGGGCTAGGTTTGGAGTTCCTAAAATTTTAATTAAATATTATTCCTTAAGGGGAGTAGTTAGGATATGAGTTTGTTGGATTAAGAGTTTCCTATGCAAAGATATAAATTTTCAAAGGTTGGCGCAATTAATAAATTATTAAAATTGCTTAATTAGGGATGATTTTATGGTTTTGATCCAAATTAGCTCCAAAAAAATTAGAATAACCACCAAAGGTCAAAAATGACCTAAGAAAGTGTCCAAGTGTTTGGAGAAAATTTGAAATTTTTAATAATTTTAATTATCTAATAGGGGCAAAGAGGTAATTTTTAATTAAAGCTAAGTTAAGGTCCATATTAAAGTCCAACTAAGGAGTCCTAATTATCTAAGGTTAAGGGTCAAATTATGGAGATTTCAAGTTATTATGGAGAATTTTATGATTTAAAATGAATTTATTAGAATTTTTTGAAGTTATCGGACCCTAGTTAACGGGTAAATTAGAGTTTGTTAATTAAAGGGTCTAAAGGCTCCTAAAACAATTGCTAGAGAATTCTGGGAGATTTAAGATGTCACTAAGTTTAAATTTTAAAGTTTTCATGTCAATCAGGGATCTATCCTATCTCGTATAATTTTTCTAAATTTGTTAGATGGGTCCTTAATTATTGTTCTAAGGGTGTCACTACGTTAAATGGGTTTAAAACTGAGTTTTGGACTAACCCTTAAGGTAACAATGTAGGGAGTACATAAATAAATAAATACACCAAGTCCTTAAATCTAGGAGAGCCTAAACTAGGTTCTTGTGCATCATACACATGCAAAGTATGATAAAAAAAAGGTTAAGTGCGCTTAATGAAGCGATTAGTGAATGAGTGGGACTCAACCATCCACTAATCAACCTCCCCCTTGAATGCTATTCATAAGTAGAATATATGTTTAAAATTTCATAAGAAGATCTCTCCAAATTAAAGCATTTAATAATACGTATAATTTTAAAATAATTTAAAATACAAATATATTAAATATATAAATTAAAATAAGGTAATTCAAAATATTTCAATTTAAATACATTCATAAATATAAGAGAGATCTACTGGTCACCCGAATAAGGTTTTAAAAAGTTTTGAAAATAATTTTTTAGTTTAAAAAAAAACTATATTAATTATTTAAATAGTAATTAAATAGCCAAATAATCAAGTAATACAAAAATATGCAAGAAAAATAAGCTTTGGTTTCTGAGAATAACTTTAAATTAATGTTTATAATTTTCTGAAAGAATGAGGTATTATACGCAAAAAATCAGATTTAAAAGTTTTTTAAATGTTTTTAAAATAACTTAAAATATAATTATTATTTTTAAATGAAATTAGTTTAATTTAAAGAGAATTAAAATACGAACAATTTGATATATTATATATATTTTGTGCATTTTTAAAAAATTTATAATGAATTTTTAAAGTTTTTGATTTAAAATACTTAAACAAAACTAATTAACATTAATCAAAATCAAATCGACGACGGTCAGACATGTGGGAGCTCCGGATTCATTCTGCGGTTCCAGGTTGCGATTTTGGCAATCATTTCTGATGATTACGCCGTCGCACATTCATTGACAACTATTGTCGCGACGCAAAAATTAGCACCAGATCTTTAACCACGTTAGTAGAGGATCCCCGTTGTTTGATCTAACACTATTTGGAATGAACGGTACAGATCAAGCAGGATGGGCGACGGAGCTGCGGGATCGATTCTTCGATCGGACAAATGCCGTGAGACCATGAAATTGGAGTCGTTGATCACAATATCAATGGCTTAGCTCACACGTAATGCGTACGCTACATAAACTGAAACCCTAATCTCATTTTTCACTTCATTCTCATGATCTAATGGATCAAATCAATTAAAATTTTAAACACTAATCCTATGAATGAAGAGCATTCATGGGGAAGTAATCTTAGGTTCTAAAATGATCTTATTGAAAAGTTAAATAACCCGAAGTGTTGTGACATATTCTAAGTGTTTTTGAAAGATTTAACCATTGGATCTTCGGGATCATGACACGGTTGAGCTTGTAGATTGTCATCGTATGTTTATCCTCTTGAACTCGAGCCTTGAAACTCCTTGGATTGAATGGGAGAAGCCTAGGAAGCTTTTGGCTTTCAGTTCGTCAGAAGATTGTTGCCGGTGAGCTTTGAGCGATGAATTTCAGGTTGGAAAAGGTACGGGAAGGTCGTGGGAGCTCTCACACCAAATCTCAAGTTTGAGGAGTTCTAAGGAGAGAGCAATTGAAAAAGTCCCCTATTTGGAACCCTAAAAAGAGTATTTAAAGGCTTAAGGGCATAGATCTACAACTATAATCAAATCCTCAGTCAAATGGGAGGGTAAACAAAGCTACTTTGCCGTGGTTTTGAATAATCATCTATTAGGAATGAATTTGGAGCTTTAAATGGGATTAAATTGACCTAAATAGGTCAATTTGACCCAATGAAGTCTTGGGTTGACCAAGTCAAAGTTTGACTTGGTCCACTTAGTCAATTTGACCCAAGGAAAGAGTGGATTGAGCCAAGAATACATTTGAATTGATTTAAAAATGATTTAACCCATTTAGGCTTAATTGGGTTAATCTCGGTTGACCTGGTCAACCAGATTGACCCAAGGCATGGGTTTGTGCCCAGTAGACTTGGCTTGACTCCCTGAACTCATTGGGAAGGGTCTTGGGGTCTAGCTTGATTAATTTGACTAGGTCAACTCTTTGACCATAGGGTTTAATAAAATCAAGGACAATAAATGGACCCCAATAGGAGCGGTTAACAACTAGTGAACCATTCGTGTTGGCGTTGATCGACTTTGCCAAAGGAAGTAGAGTGAAGAACACAAGTAAAAGAGTATAAAAAAGGTGGAAGAAAGTAGGAAGCGCTTTTCCTGGATTTATCCCATAGCAAGGACAGAGCCTAGGAGAGAGTGAAAAGCATCAGTACATACCACCAAAAGGTGAAAAATAAAGTGAAGTGATTCTCTCCTGGCCTCGCCCTGAGATAAGAGCAGAGCTGAGGGAAGATCCAAGGTAAAGTATCACCAAAAGATAAAGAAGTAGTGAGTTTCTCTCCTCGCCTTACCCTGTAATGAGGGAAAAGCCGAAGAGAGAACCAAGAGTAAAGTAGTAAAGTAAACCGACTACCTGCCTGACCATATCAAAATAGCATAATAGAAGGTGAAGGGGTCCTGTCTCCTCTTGATCCTTTTGGAACAGTGGACTGTGTTAAGGTAGTTGCTATTTGCAAGCTTTACATTTTTGCAACTTATGTAGTTTTTATGATTCCAAAGATTATTGTTCAAATGTGTAGTTATCTCTCTAAACATTTTTTAGAAGAATTGTATTTGCTCTTGTGTGTACTAATATTTCAGGAAAAACAAAACTCCAGACTACGAAGACTTCAAATTAAATTCACATGAGATACATTGTAAAATTTGAAGCTGGCACTTTTCTCTTTAAAATCAAATTGAAAGGGAGTGATTGTAATTTGAGTGAATAAAAACATACACACACACACATAAGGAGATCATATAAAATGTTTATACTGATCGTACTGGACGATATTTGTTCGTACAGGATGATCAGACAGTTATCTCCTATAGAGCATGATGGAAACGAATAGGAACTTGCTCAAAAATTTTTCTAATCCTATTCGTCCAGGACGAATAATTATCGTCCACGGACTAATTTGTTCATGTAAAATTTTTGTCCAGACGAATTTAAATTATCGTCCGCGGCGACTGGTCCTCTGGAAAAATTTCGTCCCGACGAAATCAAAATCGTCCAGGATGATCTGAACTCTGGAAAATTTTTGTCCAGACGAAAAATAAATCTATCATCCGTGGCGATTGGTCCTCTGGAAAAATTTTGTCCCTAAGGAAATCAAAAATCGTCCAGGACGATCTTGAACTCTGGTAAATTTTTTTGTCCAGACGAAAATAAAATTATCGTCCGTGGCGATTGGTCCCTCTGGAAATTTTTGTCCAGACGAAAGTCAAGAATCGTCCAGGACGATCATTTTTCTGTAAAATTTCATCCAGCACGAACATTTCTCGTCCAAACGATTAACCGACTTAGGAACAGTTTTTCAGCAGTTTCTAGAACCGACCTTATAATAACCGTTCGCTACTGGACGACCTAGTTCATACAGACGATCAGCTGTACGAAGGCATTTCGTACACATATTCAAATAGGGTCGTTTCAGATATTTTCTTAAATTAAAATCGTCCAGGACGATCCACGATCGTACAGGAAGAATCCACTGCGTACAGAATTGAAAACTTGCAGTGTTTTGCGTTTTTCTTGTCTTTTGTATAAATATCCAAATTAGACTGCCATCCAATCTTTTTGTCATTTGATCTTTCGTGCCTCTTTGAGAGAATAGCCAAGGAGAGAGTGAAAGAGAGCATTCAAGGGAGGATTCTCACCACTGGAGCGAGAAGGCTTCACTTGAATTTCAAGGTAAGATATCTCTACTTGTGAATTGGGATTACTTCACTCTTTTGTTTCTTCCTTCTAGATTCTGTGAGAAGATCTTGTCAAGAGATCCGGTTTCTCTGCCGACACTTGGAGAGTGTGAATAGCCGAAGGGTTGCTGCCTACACTTGGAGAGTGTAAATAGCTGAAGGGTTCTCATTGCCCACACTAAGGAGAGTGTGAAAGGACGACGGTTCTCTGCAACACTCGGGAATTATGTAAAAGGATGGATGGTTCTCTGCCAACACTGGGGATTGGTGTAAAAGGACGGACGGGTTCTCTGCCAACACTAGGGATTGTGTAAAAGGACGGACGGTTCTCTGCCAGCACCGGGGAGTGGTGAAAAGAGTGTGTTGTAAAGGCTTCTCCGCCTTGCTGTGGGGTGGAAAAGGAGAGTACTATTGGTATTAGTTAAATACTCAGAGGGTGCTCTGGGGGAGTGGATGTAGGTCCTAGTTTTTAGACCTAACCACTATAAATCTGGTGTCATTTGCTTTACTGTTTTTACGTTTTCGCACTTTAAATATTTAGTTTTAAAAATCTGTGGTTAAAATATTTTTTCTAGAAAATTTAAAAGAAATTTTTCATTTCGGTTCAACTTAATTTTCAAAAAGGGGACTTAAATTTTTAAAGTACCAAATTCACCCCCCCTCTTGGTACCTTGGGACATTCACTTAGGTTTAACAACCTAATTACAAGACTCAAAAGTGGTATCAGAGCATCGTTTCAAAATCATAAGTTTGAACTACTTTTTTGATATAACGTAGATGGCTACATTTGGAAACCGAAACACACCTGAGGGTTACTCTATCACTAGACCTCCACTGTTTGACAATATTCCTTTTGATTTTTGGAAAACACGCATGTCTACTTTCTTACAGTCACTTGATTATCGAATGTGGATGCTAGTCCAGGATGGATACACAAAACCAACTAGATTAGTTGGAGTTATGGTAGAAACACCTTTTTGCAGATTGGCTATAGAAGACGTGACTTAGCCAAATTAAATGGCCAAATGTCTAAATAGTTTCTTTTGTGCTTTAAAATCTGAAGACTTACATGCGGGTTTCTACTTGTAAAAGTGGAAAGGACATATGGGATAGACTTTGTATAACTTATGAAGGGACAAATGAGGTTAAGCAATCAAGACTCAATATCTTGTTACATGACTATGAATTATTTTGCATGAACCTAATGAATTCTATCTCTGACATGTTACACAAGATTTCACACAAATTGTCACTTCTTTGCATGCCACTTGGTAAGGGAATTAAACTAATGCTGAAATGGTTAATAAAATTCTTTCGATGTCTACCTACTGCTTATGATGCTAAATTTACTGCAATTACAGAGTCTAAAGATCTAAACATATATTCTATTGCAATCTTCTTGGATCACTCATTGCTTATGAGCAAGGAGCAAGTCAAAGAAAGATTGATGCAGGTGAACCCATGAAAGGAGAAGAAATATTGCACTAAAGGTGGAAGAGTCTCAGAGAGTGAACACTCACAACCTGAAGAATGGAAGATGATATTGCACTGATGACTAGACAATTCAGAGCTTCTTAAAAAGGAAGCAGAAGAGACACCCAGCAATGGAACAAAGGTAAGTTTAATAGAAATGGTAAGGTTTCTAATGAAGTAATTTGTTAATGAATGTAGCAAACCAGGTCATAATCAAGACTGATTGTCCAAAACCTCAAAAGCCAATCCTAGCAAGGGAAGGTAGAGGAGAAACAAATGGTAAAGAAGGGAAAGAAGAAGTTTTTCAAAGAGCTTTTTGGGCGGACTCCAGCTTCAAGACTCATCTGAGACTGAAAAAGAAGAAGAAGTAACTAATCTTTTGCTTGATGGCAGACAATGTAGATCACTCAGATCAAGAAGAGATATGTGACTTAACCTATGATGAATTATTTGAAGGTTCCTGAAACACTGCAATGAATGCATATAGGAAAATGAAAAAGATGCCGTGCTAGTGTTAGCTTGGAACTGGAAGAACTCAAGAAGGAATATGAAATCCTTAGGAAGACCATGCTTTATAGTGACAACCACATTGAAAATTCTTGATGAATATGATGACTTGAATTAAAAATTTTGAGATTTAAAATCATCCTATGCTGAACTTGAAAAAGATTTTAAAAATTTTAAGAATGAATCTGAGAGAAAACTATCGAATCAATTAATACAAATCGAATCTTGAAGGATAATGAATTCATTTTATTAAATTGACAATAAGAGCTCTCGAGATAATAGGATTCCCCTAAACTTGAAGATTTTACAAATCCTAAATATTATCCTAAATTCATGAAATCCTTAGAAGACCAATCATATGGGAAAGAAAACATAGGAATATTTTTCCTATGTAAATGTAATAATTGTGATTTTTTGGGACAATATAGCTCACACCTGTACCTTGAAGATGAAATCTAATTTGGTGTGTGGAAGAACTAAGATGCATAACCTAGACATATCATACTGCATCTTATTATAAATTTCTTAAAGGTTGAACCCAAACTCATTTGGGTTCCAGGTCCCTAACATTTGAGATTTTTTGCAGGAGTGCTCTCACACAAGACCGTCGTGGGAGCATATGGTACCTGGATAGCGGATATTCAAGCATAATGACTGGAGATACTGCTCAATTCGATAACGCTGAAGCCAGGAATGGAGGGCAGGTTTACACTTGGAGAATAATACCGACAAAAGAAGTGGTTGGATCAGGTATGATTGGAATTTTAAAAAACATTTTTCATGACAATGATTATTGGTTTGAATGCTTTAAATAATAATCTGTTAAAGTATAAGTAGCTATGTGATAAGGGTTATAATGTGAAATTTTTACCCACTAGACTGCATATTAAGCCTAAATGGGAAAGAAAATTTTAATGAAAAGGTAAACAATGTTTACTGCTAGATTTGATAATTCTATTCATCTCCTACTCTTTTTGGTTTAAAAACTGTTTCTGATGAATCATAGCTTTGGCAATAGGAGACTTTGTCATTCTAGTATGAAAAATCTTAGGAGAATTACCAAAAGAACTTGGTGAGAGGTATAAGCCTAAAACTAGCTTTCTAAGGACCATCCTTAGTGATGCAATGTCAAATTAGGAAAATAAGTGAGGTCCTCTTTAAGTCGCAATAAGGATCTTAGAACCAGTAAATCTTTAGAAATTCTAACACATGGTCTTTTTGGACCTAGAACTGTAGTCTAGGAGGGAAGATTAGAATTTTGTTATAGTGGATGATTTCTCAAGATTCACCTGTGGTTTACGATTTTTTTTTTCAATAAGAGTGAATTCATTTGAAAGAATTCAGAAATTTTTCAACTTGGATTCCAAAGGAAACTAGTTTATGTGAAATAATTTCTTTACAGTGATAATGGAGGAGAATTTGAAAATGAAAGATTTGAAATTTTTGTAAGGAAAGGGATTTGATCACAATTTTTCAGCACCTAGAACCCCTCACAAAATGGAGTCGTTGAAAGAAAAAATAGAACTCTAATAGAAGCGCCGAGCAATGTTTTGGGCAGAATACTCACTTTCTAAAATTTTTAGGGCTGAGGCGTTTAGCACTGAATGCTTATGTTCTGAATACGGGTGAATGGTAAGATTAAACTTAAATAAACACCCTATGAGTTGTTAAAAGGAAGAACACCTAATTTGTCACATTGCATGTTTTGGTTGCAAAGGTGTTCATATCATAACAATGAAAATCTGACCTTAGGAAATTTGATCCAAAATCAGATTGAAAGAATTTTTGTTGATATTCAATTGTTGGAAAATCTTAATAGAAGTATTCAACAAAAGAACTTTAATCAATTAAAGAAACCCCAATATTGTATTTGATGAATCTGGCAAATTTTTGGAAGAGCCAAATGTTGTTTTGGAAGAAGAGATTGAAGGAAAAACTCCCAAAAAAGATTTTGATAGATTAAATGGAAGAAAATGTGAAGAAAAATTTGGAAAGAGAAAAACCCTTTGCTTTAAGATTGAGATTTTCTAAAAACCACCTAAGAGAGTTGATTATAGGTGAACCTAGTGAAGTGTTAGAACTAGACGTGGATTAAAACAAGAGTCAATCATTCAGCCTTTATTTCAACAATAGAACCCACTAATATTGATCAAGCACTTTTCTTGATGAATTTTGGATATTGGCCATGCAAGAAGAAATTGAATCATTTATAAGATAAAGTTTGGGAAATAACCTCAAGGCCAAAATCAAAGTGTTGGTTGGAACCAAGTGGATGTTCAAAATAAAATGAATGACTCAGGAGTAAGTTCATTAGAAATAGGTTATATTAGTTGCTAGGGGTATAATCCAAATTGAAGGAATTTGATGAGGAGACATTTGCCCTTGTACAAGACTTGAAGCAATTAGGGTTTTACTTGGCCTTTGCCTGTTTAAAGGTTTTTAAATTGTTTCAAATGGATGTAAAAAGTGCCTTTTTTTGAATGGGGTTTATTGAAGAGATGTTTTTGAGAACAACCTCCAGATTGAACATTCAAAATCCAAATCATGTTTTTAAATTATTTAGAAGGCATTAATATGGATGAACAGGCCACCTAGGGCTTGGTATGAGAGATTGAGCACTTCCCTACTTGAAAGATATTTTTTGAAAAAAGGAAGGTGTGGATACACTCTCTTTTAAAAAAATTTAGAAGGAAATACTCTTGTTCAATTTATGTGGATGATATCATCTTTGGATCTTCAAATAAAATCCTTTGTGTTGATTTTTCTAAAACAATGAGTAGTGAATTTGAAATGCAGTTTAATGGAAGATTTAAATTACTTTCCTAGGTTTAGCAAATTAACAACTTGAGGAAGACATTTCTTAACCAAACTAATATATTAAGAACAATCCTCAAGATATGAAATGGACAATGCTAACCTGTTAGTAACACTAATGAGTTTGCAGTTCAGTTTGGATAAGGACCTTAGGGAAAATCTGTTGATCAACAAGAAATATATAGGGATTATTGGATCTTTGCTTTACTTACTGCTAGCCGACCAGATATTTATGTTCAAGTGTTTGCTTATGTGCTAGATTTTCATCAGATCCAAAAGAACACATTTGACAGCAGTGAAAGGATTTTAAGAATATTACTTAAGGAACTCAAAACTTAGAATTTGATATCCTAAGTTTCAGCTCTTCATTTGAATTGTTTGGTTATTCAGATTCTGACTTGAGGCTGTAGAGTGGATTTAGGGAAAAGTCCACTTCAGGAACTTTATCAAATTAATTAGAAATTCATTAGTCTCCTGGTCAGTAGAAAGAATAATTCAGTAGCCCTATCTACTGCAGAAGCAGAATATATTCGAATTAGGAAAGTTGGTGGCACCAGTTTTTTGGTTTAAACACAATTGATTGATTTAGGATTAACTTTTTATAGGCACTATTTACCAATTTATGTGCAATACTAAGTGCTATTTGCATTTTCCAAAATCTTATTCATTATTCCTAGAACCAAACACATTGATATAAGCATCATTTCATAAGGGATCATGTATCCCAAGGGAGAAATTGAACTCACAACTATGTTTCAACTGAAAAATCAACTTGAGACATTTTACAAAACCTTTAGCCTTTGATACCTTCAGTACTTTAAGACAAGGGCTTGGTGTTATTGATTTGAAGCCTAAAACAAAATCTTTGGCAACATTGTGATATTTATGTTTTCTAAGTGGGTATTTATTTTTTGTTTTATTTTTTTGTTTTTGTGAAAATTTTGTGTGTTTTGAATGAATTTATTTTGAGTCTATAGTTTTTGTTTTTATGTTTCACTGTTGTTTTGAAAGTTTTAACGTTTGGATTTTCTTTAAATTAAAAATTTAAAAATTCAAAAATTAGGAGGAATCGTCCCGGGACGAATTTTGTTTAGTACTGGACGATGTGTGAAAGAACAGGTTGGAGCGAATTTTAACCGTTTTTGAGGCAGTTTTTAATTAGATCGTCTGTACGATCTGACGATCGTCCAGGATGAAAATTTTTTTCTCAAACGTCGAGACAATTGAATGCAGCGTTTTGAGTGGATAAGAAAGTTTTAAATTAGGATTTCATCTGTAATGAATTTTGGTTCGTCCAGAACGAACAGTATCGTTTCATTGTAGGGGACGGTTTCAAGAGCATTAAAACGAGTTACTTTTTGATCGTCTGTATGAAATATTTTCCGTCTGTACGATCAGTCAAGTTCAAAAAGCCTGGTACGAAGAGACCATCGTAAGTTTGTTGATACGAAAGCCGTTACATTTTGCGACAAATTTGATACTCTGTACGAAATTTTTTCGTCCCAGACGAACGATGATTTTCGTCCAAGGATTGAACTTTTTCTTGTTCCAGGACGAACGTAATCGTTTTTTTCTTTAAATATGAAGGCTTTCCTAACTTAACAATCACCACTTTCAAACTTATCTTTCAAATCCTTTCTATCTTCAAAATTGTCTTGGCCATCCCTCAAGGCAAGAGACCAAAGGTGTTAGTGTGAAGAAGCAAAATAGGAATTGCTTCAGAAAAACTTCCTGTTCTAGGGCGAATTGAGGGAAATCCTTTCTCGTTTTGGCCCTTTTTTTCCCGCTAAAATTACTCATCTCGCATTTTTTTTAAATTTTCAAGCCGGATATTTTTAAGGTATGCCCACCTTTATTGTGCCTCCCAACCCAATTTCAATTTCATACTTTTCTTCTCGTCCTACTTCTACACAAGTAAACCTTCACTATTTCCTAGCAAAACATATTTTAAACTCCGACCACTCTAGCAATAAGTTTTTTCCTTTTGGTCTTTCAAACAAAAAGTGAAATCACTAAGCATGACATTGGAGCCTTTCTAAACTTAAAGGGACTGAAGGATATAGAGCCCACACCCTAATGAGTGAAAACACAATTTCAAATGGATGATGTCAAATAATGTGATTAGAAAAAGTGGTCTAACCTATCTGTTGCTAGAGTCTCGGGATGACCAAAAATGCCCCGATCATCCAGCATCATCCTTAGATTCTTCCAATCTTCCCTAAGTTGGGTGTAGGATCAATATTACCCTCTCCTTTCTGTTTCTAACTTTTTGAATTAAGATTGTCACCTATCGACTAAGCCAAACTTATTATAGATCATATCTATGGGCTTTCAGAAATAGGACATGCAGATCAGAAAGAAAAAGGAACATCTCTTTAGGACACTTAGTTACCATATCTTGAAAAGAAATTAATTTAGTGCATCCTGATGATGA
>NW_021319041.1:174380-187669 GCF_001605985.2 Dendrobium catenatum
TGTCCCCATCAGCCTCCCCCAATCAACCCGACCCAAACCATGGCCGGCGGCAGTCGAAACCAATGGAAAATGAGTTCTGGTGGTCCCCCCTAGACAACCCCTGAATCAAAGATGCTACCCACCGGTTTGATCCCCACGACCTCCCTAGGACATCGCCATCTTCCACCTGGCATCAATCCGAGCCCCCTCCAGCTCAATCTCGGCTGTCCAAGCCTGCGAGAGGTGTCCGAATAGGTTCGAGCTCCCCAGACTGATAGAAGCATTCTGAATCGCTCGAAATCGTTTCCCAGAGCTCCTTCGACCTCCCAGGCTCTCCCTTCGAGCTCCCAGATCGATCTCTTCACCCGTTCGAGCGAGCGCCCGTGAAAGCTTCCAGCATCCCGCTCAAAGTCGCACCTCCGACCATCCTCCGGTCCTAACGTCTGAAGGAGATCAGTTCGCCATCATCCCCTAAAGCTTCCTGTTAGTGAAGCTCATTCGTTGAGACTTTCTCTACGGTAATCTCTTCATCTCGAGCTCCCTAGCTAGGTAGTCCGGTCAAGTGTGAAGGAAATCATCACCCCAACGGATTTCCACCGTTGGATTGAAGGTTTCCACTGTCCTGATCCTCCCTATGAAATTTCATTCGAGTTCGCCGGTGGGATCGCCCAGATCATGCCGGAGAAGCCTTACGGCCTCGGATACGTGCGGGAGGTTGAAGACACAATCTCAGCCGTTGATTCTGATCAACGGCTCGGATTAGATCTCGCGGTATCGGAGCGCGTTTAATCCCAGTCATCCGATCTGCCATCCGACGGATGTGGTTAATCGGACCGTTAACGGTTAGCACAAATAATTGCCCAGCCAATCGGCGCGTGGCGCGTGTAAAGGGGCTCTGAATGTGTAATGGCCGAATTAATAATTCCAGAAATTCAAGGGACCTTCAAAAAATCATAACTCCCTCCATACTAGTCCAAATTAGGTGTTCTTAAGCTCGTTGGAAAGGTCTCAGGGAGATCTACAAAAGCCCCATGGTTCCAGGCCCTGATTAGGTCAGTGTTAGGTTTAATTTTGGTTTGAGCATTTCATCAATTTATTTAATTACTCTTTAAATACAAGTCCAACAGGCATGGAATTTTAGGAGATTGAAATTGAACACCTCTTTGACATGTCCAAATTTTATCTCCCCATTTTAGATGTTCAAGGGCATCTTCCCCAAATTTTGAGTTAAAGGGTCATGGTTTGACCCTTATATTCAAAATGGGGTATAGACCTATCAAATGGGATTTAGGGTGTGATTCTTTGTGTGATGATGATGTGTAGGATAAGGAGTGTAGAGCCACTAATTTTGCCCCAATCCTAGCTTATGATAGATCCCTATAATGATTTGAAGGTGACTTAGAGCTCACCTTGGGTGGTTTAGTTAAACACCTTAGAGTACTCCATTTGAGCTCAAATTTGGTGGGTTTAGTCCTTAGGGTCAGGTTATCCTATGGTCCAAATTTCATCAAATTTGGAGTTCATTTAGTTCTCCAAGTAGGAGCCTCAAAAATCCTTCTTAGAAATGGCCTATTAACCCTAATCAATTGATAATGAACTATCTTTAACTCATAAAATCTATTAAAATGTTTATAATTGTCTATAATTAATCTCATAATCAATGAGAATTGAAACCCTCTTAAATTGACTTCTAGATTTGTCTTAATTTAGTCCTTAGGTAGAATCAAAGGTTAACCAGATTTATTAATTCAAAAAAAAAAAAAAAAACAATAAAAATCCCCAAAAGGGGCTTTAAACACTTTATGATTTGTCCTTAGGTCATTTATGACCTTTGGAACTGATCTCAAGGAGTTTGGGACTCATTTGGGTTCAAATCCTTAAGCAGCCCCCTTTAGTTGTAATAATTTGGTAATCCCTATGAATGCATAAAACTTCTAAAATTCACTACTATTTATAGAGAAATTTAAACTAATCAAACTCAATGGCTAAAGACTTCAATTAGAATCTAGTGTCCTCTAAAAATATTAAACCTCCATAATTTGGTCAAAATCTTCCCCACCTGCGGGTAGAGTCCGGATAGTCTGACCTATGAGGACGAGGTGCAGGACCTGGGGAAGTCCAGTCTTCTAAAAAAAATATTTTATAAGCCTGTTTCTAAAATTTCAAGCATATTTGATTTGGAAGTTGTCGACCAGCATGCATTGCATTAGATACAAATTAAAAGAGTCAAAATTTTAATTGCATCAGTTTTAGCATTTTAGCACCCAACATAAGTCGAAGGGGGCAATTAGGAAAATTTCTAGATGTCGGCACCAACTCTCCAAAACTTTAAGTACAACGTCCCTACCACTCTTTCATAAAAGACCGGACTCATCTTTTTTAAACCGATTAGGTGGTTAGCTGGCTCCCCAATCCAGGCCGGGGTAAGTCTAGGCATTGCATTGCATTAGTTAGGTTCGGACGACTATGGTCCAGTGTCCAAATTAGACGTAGGATCCGGGGCAGATTTCGATTATAAGACCCCAAATTTCGGGAATATAATTCCAAATTTCTAAATAAGATGCTCAACTTCAATTAAAGTTTCCTTTCAATCCTAAAACGTAAAGCCCACCACTTAGATTAAGTTGGGACACTTCCGGATGGTTCTGGAATCTCAAGGTGTCCCCTACCTCTCTTCCATCGATTCTATTAATAAATATTCAATCTTGATCCATTCCCTTTTGATTTTCCAAAAATCCTATTCTATTTTGATATCACTCCTAGAAAATCTAACAAAATTTCATTACTATTTTAATCGAGAGTTTGCGTAGGGGACTCTGTCTCCCTTCGATGTAATTAACTACGAGGGCTTGCGCTCGTAGGAGATTTGGAACCACACGCACCTGATTTCAAAATTAATCTTTTTAAAATCTTCTTAGATTTCTTTGAGAAAAGTTAAAGAATGATCGTCGTTATTACATTAGAAGAATTATCATTAAAAAGTGTTATCTCCCTTTGGGGAGATACATCCTTCTTTGATAAGGCTTTGGATGTGAATTCGATGATCATACTTCTTGAATATCATAACTGGATATTTAGTTGAACTTTACCTTGTTCCCTCGGGGCCATACAAAGTTCTCCTTAGAATTTGGTCACGATATTCAAGATGAGTTTCATAATTCTAAGTCTGAACACCATTATGAAATTTTATTTTCATTCTTCGGGGTGATATACTTTTTCTACCGAGTTGATTCGACTCTAGATTTAGAATTCAATCTAGATTTTAAAATTTCAAAAAAATAAAACTAATATTTTTCAAAACCTGTTTCCATAATTCCACCAACAAACACCAAGGTGCTTGAAAGGAGAGGAAAGAAGAATTTTGGGAAACATGTGCTCTTAGATAGTATAACCGGGTTCCTTTTGTGACAAGATCAATTGATTTTGCTTTACTAAGAGCTTCCCTCTTTTTTTTATCATATGTATTTTTTTTATTTTCTTTTATATGTTCACAATCATAAATTTAGATTATCCTATACTATCAAAGATAACATATAGTAGAGGGAATGTTTACCATATCCATAAGTTACTCTTAGTATGAGGACATCCTCTTATGATTAGATTACAAAGAGAGTGAATCATGAATAGTTTTTATATCCTCGGCCATGTTCATTACATGAACAAAATTGGGGAAAGAGATTACACATGATCTTATAAAGAAGTGAATCATTTTTTTTGGTAACCCATACCACATTCAACTGATGTGAATGAACTGGGGAGCATGATCATAGCAAAATTAATGTACGAATAAAATCAAAATTAAGATAAAGGATCAACATTATCACTCCTGACTAATATAGAATGGTATGGACCTAGTATCCCATCTCCAAAGGATTTAAAGTAATGACTTTGACATCCCTGATCACATTCAACTCATATGAATGGATTGGGGGCTATAACTATAAGAACATGACTGATAGAAGGAAGAAATTCATATAGGAATAGTGGATTATCGTCTGCCTAACTTAGGTGGGTATGGACCTAATATCACATCTCGAACAGGGACTTTAATCGTTGATTTTGATATCCTAGACCACACTTGGGGTGTCAAGTGAAACTAGGGGCTAAGCCCCGTAAAGGATGAGAACCAACTAAAATTCCATGCACTAGCACCAATATGATTGGTGTTCACAGATAGAAGTACAAACATCCCTACGATGTATTAGTGTATCCCCATTAAGGATAATCTTATACTCTTTATAACGAACATCATGTGGTAGAGAATAAATCATCATGACCACACAGATTACCAAAAAATAAAATGGATTCTTTCAGGGGGTACATATACAGAGAGATATCTACAAGTGGTAGGGAGGCTCCCCTATGATGTACTAGACTCAGGCATAATACTTTTTCAAGTACTACTCATTGATGATAGGTATATGGTGAATATCATTTGCATCAACAAGTAGGTATGCACCACCTTCATAAACTTACTCTATAGCGAAGGGGCCTTCCCAAATAGGCTCAAACTTACCACTTCAGCATCGACATGAAATGATAGGCCTACGCAAAATAAGAACTAAATCGCCTACCCAGAAAGCACGAGTTCTAACAAGGCGATCTTGTGACCGGGCCATTCGGACCTATTATAGCTTAAGGTTTTGACAAGCTTATAAATGAAGCTCTTCTAAATCATCAAGCTCTTCCAACCTTAGTTGGGTATTATCTTCCTGAGATAGATTATGACTAACTATTACACGTAGTGAGGGGAGCTCGGCCTCAGGTGGGAGGATTGCTTCAACCCCAAAAGCTAAACCATATGGGGTGGACTGAGTAAGAGTACGGTAGGTAGTCCTATAGGCCCATAACGCTTCAGGTAACTTATCATGCCATTCTCATTTATTTGCAATAAGGATTTTCCTTATCAGTTGCATGAGAGTTTTATTAAATGCCCCCCCCCCAAGTCATTAGCTTTGAGATAATAAATCGAAGAGTATCGCCAATTAATGTTATGGCGGCAGGAAAATATAATAATTTTGGTGCTTCTAAATGATGGACCGTTATAAAAAATTATACGGTGTGGAACACCAAAGCGATAAATAATATTATCGTGAAAGAAGTGCATCACATCTTTAGATTTAACTTCTTTTAGTGAGATAGCTTCTGTCCACTTAGAGAAGTAATCAGTGGTGGTTAAAATAAACTTATGACCCTTAAAAGAAGGAGGGACTATAGGACCCAATATATCAGTGCATCAACCCTCAAATGGCTAAGATGATATAATAGGGTGCAACAGATTAGGGGGTTGGTGAATTACCATGCCATAAATCTGGCACTGGTGGCACCTTCTAGTGTGCTCCATACAATCACGGATCATAATCGGCCAGTAGTAGCCAAGGCATTTAATTTTGCCTTTCACTTTAGGTCCAAATTGATGGGCACCACAAAGCCCTTCATGTATCTCACCATGACCTTATGAGCCTCTTCTTTATTAAGGCAATGTAACCATATTTGGTCAAAAGAGCATCAATACAAGGTATTATTTATGTAGGTGAATGATAGAGCTCTTTTTCTAATTTGAGCAGCGAGAGATCTATCATTCGGAAGCCTACTATGCTTCAAGTATTCTACGAAGGGCACTCTCTAATCTGACTCGTCATCAACAGTAAACATTGTGAGGGTCTGATTGGGGGAAAATAAGTCTGTGGGGCATAGAGATTGATGATACCGGACAATAATAGATACGGGGTTTCTTGTAGAGTCAGCTAATTCTTTTGCTAACTTTGCCAATGCGTCTACTCTTCTATTTTCAGATCTAAGAATTTTGGCCAAAGTCACTTTTGGAATTAAGCACAAGAGCTCCATTAATTTATTATGATAGGAAAAGAGCTCAGACTTAGGCATTTTGTAGACTCCAGTTACTTTATTTATTATTAGTTTGGAGTTTCTAAAGATTTTCACTCGTATAATATTCATCTGAATGAACAACTTAAGTCCCAAAATTAGAGCTTCATACTCAGCTTTATTATTAGTATGAGGTTCTGATAAGCTATAGGAGTACCGTAGAGTATGACCTTCAAGGGATACAAAAATTAGGCCTAAACCTACCCTAAATGTAGGAGTTTTATTTGGATTTAAGGCTTTAACGGATGACGAACCATCAAAGTAAAAACTCCCAAGTAGGGGACTCCTATTCATCTATACTCATGATTAGTTTATCAGGAAGATCATCATGGAGTGGGGAATCAGCAGGGATCGGGTGATCGCCTAGAAAGTTAGCTAGAGCCTGTCATTTGACAGCCCGATAAGGGATAAAAGTAATGTCAAATTGCAGTAGGATCATCGACCATTATGCTAGATGGCTTGAGAGGGTCAGACAAGTCATCAAGTACTATAAGGGGTTGACTCGAGAGATTAGGTTAACCTTATGTGAAAGCATATAATGCCTAAGTTTCTGTACAACGAAGATTAAGGCTAAACATTGATTTTTCATCGCTGGGTACTTAAGCTCTTTAGGTATTAACCATATACTAAGGTAGTATGAGGAATTATCCTTGCCTTCCTCATTCTCTTGAGCCAACAGTGCACCCAAAGACTCATCCAGGGCCGTGGTGTAAAGAATTAACGACCTACCTGTGATGAGTGCAGCTAAAATAGGGGGGTTTATCAGGTAGTGCTTTATAATATCAAAGGCCTCCTCACAATGCTCATCCCAGTGGAATCAGGCATTCTTATTCACTAGGGAAGCGAATAGATGAAACCTACCATAAAGGTTGGAGATAAATCTCCGCAAGAAAGCAAGTTTACCATGAAAGGATCTCAACTGGGTAAGACTTTTAGGGGGTTTCAAATCCACTATGGTTTTGATCATATAAGGGTCTATCTCAAAGCCTTGATAGTGAACTATAAACCTTAAGAACTTTCATGTATTAACTATAAATACATGTTTTAAAGTATTCATTTTCAAATCATATTTGCATAGGAGTTCAAAAATTATTCTTAAATCTCGAAGGTGATCTCCACAAACTTTGCTTTTGACTACCAAATCATCCACATAGCACTGAACTTACTCGTGTATCATCTCATTGAAGATAACAATCATAGCTCATTGATTGGTGGCCCCGACATTCTTCAGGTCGAAGGGCATCACCTTGTAATAAAATACACCTATCGATATATGAAATGCAATGAACTTTTCATCCTCGGGGTCTATCATTATCTGATTATAACCAGATGAACCATCCCTGAAGAAGAAAATGCTATGGGATGAAGTTACATCCACCATAAGCTCAAGGATAGGAAGGGGAAAATCATCCTTAGGATATGCCTTATTCAAATCATGGAAGTCGATACAGACACGTATCTGTCCGCTCTTCTTCTGGATTGGAATAATATTTGCAAGCCAGGTAGGATACTTTTGTTCATGAATAAATCCAGCTTCTATAAGTTTCTTAATTTCAGTGATCACCTATTTTTTAATTTCTAATCTCATCCTGTGAGGTGCTTGTTTAACAGGGACTGCATCGAGCTAAATAGCTAACTTATGGACTACACTTCTAGGTTTAAACCAGGCATCTCGGTGTAGTTCTAGGAAAAGCAGTCTCTAAATTCTGTCAACAACATGATGTATTCTTGATTCTCTGAATCAGACAGTAGGGCACTATGAAAAATATGCATTAGATCTAACTCAGTGCCTAAGTTAACTTCATACAATTCATTTATGGCGGAAGTGACACCATCTTCAAACTCTTCATTGACAAGAGAAATAACCGAGTGTGACTAGAAAATAATATGAATATTGGTATGATTAGACTGACATAACCCCATATAATAAACACCTTCTAGGTTTCGAGGGAAATTAGTTCTCTAAACACGGGCATGTTGTAGATTTTGTTCATCAGGCCAAGTAGAATGAATGAGACCCCGCTTGACGTAACTCTCTACATTAGAGGAAAAGTAATGAGGGTCACTCTTAACCTCTATATCGATAGTGGTCTCCTTCGGCTCCTATCTTATAGGACTCAGTGGGGCACCTATACTACTGGGAAAGAGGTACACTCCTTAGACCGTGCTGGCCCAAATGTCTCATACAATGGAGGTATATGGCATTCACTAGTCTGTAGTGCAGTATAACTATTAGTGGAGCGAGTGTCAAAAGGTCTTTGATAGGAATCCTCAACTCTTATTCCGCATATTTGATGGGGAATAGGCTGGCCACTAGTAGTCTAACGTCAAAAGTCTTCTTCCTCATTTAAACTTCTATCAATAACTAATCTACCCTCAGGTATCAGATGCCTAAAAAAGGTAGGATGTGAATCATAACTAGTAGAATCTAGATGTGATGAAGGGACTGAAGGATGAAGGACATCGATCATTTCACCATCTGAAGAGTCGGACTCAATAATTAAAGAAGAAGTGTAAAGGTGAGAGGGAGGAGTTTGAGTGTCATAGTTCCGTGGCTTACGTGTTAAACCACTACCTCTACCTCATCCTCTCCTACCTCAACTAGGGGGAACATCGCGCCTTACTGCAAACTAAAAAGGAGCTCTATCATAATGCATAGTGGAAACACCTCCCTTAATACTAACCTATGCTGGACCATGTATAACACTAGAAGATATCACTAGTGACTGAGTAGGTGGAGGTTTATGAGTCTTTTGAGGTACATAATACTTGGCATCATTATAAATAGAGACCTCATGCATGGAAAAAGGCTGGGTATCTCCAAGAATGATATACTCGACATTATTCCTCAAAAACTTCATATATTGGTGCAAGGTAGAGGGCACCATTCAATACTTGTGGAGACAATACCTTCCTAAGAGAGCCCTGTATGAAGTGTTAGCCTCAAGTAAATGAAACTTTTCCTTAGTTAGGAAATTTCTGAACTTCAAAGGTAGGGTGTTGGACCACAGAGTGCGTTGGCCTTGATCATTGAATCCTTTCAACACAATCTTGTCAGAAGTGAGCTTCAAATAACCTAGGGAGAGGCTCTTTAAAGTTTCATGAGTAAGAATATTTACTGAAGCCCCTTAGTCGATGAGGACCTTGTTCAACTCATAACCATTGACTTCAGTAGTGATGGCATAAGGGACGATTATGCTTAAAAGTCCCTAAAAGTATATCACGATTTGAAAATGTAATGCATGGAATCTCTTTCAAATGACATGCATCCCCAATAGAATTAAAAGCAAAGAAAGCTTGATAGGACTCTGGTTCAAGTAGGGCTTTCACCAGTGTCTCTCTCAAATTGGTGGACATTATTAGAGTGTCATAGACACTAAGATGGGAAGGAATTTTTTCTAAGTGAGCCAACATATTATAATCAACTTCCAACTGAGGGCCTTTCCCTTTCTCCTTAGACTGCTTTTGGGAGGAAGGGATAGGATCGTCCTGCTGGGTAATAATATTTTTATCTTTTTCTTTTATATTTTTAGCCATCTGAGGTGGATGGACATTCCTTGAATGCAAATAAACTTCATGTATTGAATCATCCTCAATAGGAGATTCCTTTGGTTCAGTGGTGGTGGCTTGTGTTGGCTCTAAGGAAAGTGACTAGAGTGGGTTGTTAGATTCATCGCTCGAATCCATGTAATAACCACCATCTTGAATAGTGAATACAGGTTCTTTATCAGACTCATCAATACACATAGAATCATTTAAATTATAAGAGATATGTAATATACGAAAAGAGCGAGTACTAGAAGAAACTGAAGTAAAAGCGAAAGGTAAAGAAGACCAAAAGTAGCCAGAATCATCTTCTTCTATTATTTCATCATAAATATAATGGAGAATAAAGTCCTTCAGCATAAATGCTGGGAGAAGGTCTGTCTTCCCTTATGAGGTTACAATAATATTTTTCTTTCATATATTTTCTTATTACATATAAAAGTTGAAAAAGAAATATACTCATTAGGCACTACAATAGAAGAAGGAAGATAAGAAAACTGTACTGGCGAAGTAGCTGGAGTGGCAACTATCGACTTGGCCTGGGGGGGACTCCTCTCAACTGCCTCTGAACTTTGTACGGCTTGCTTAATCATCTGCTTGGTCTTCTTGGAGAGTGCTAACTTCCACTCTCCCTCAGAACTGCAGGGTGACCTACTACTATTGCCCTAACTGTAACTCTGACTGTCACTATGGCTGGAGTCCGAAATCATCTACACTATCTAAGTAGCCATGCCCTAAGGCTGCACTAAGTCACTATCCTACAGATGGATCTTGCCATTAGCCATGAGTCTCTCAACCTTATCCTTAAAAACATAACAATCCTCCAAAGTATGTCTAACATATATGTGAAAAGAATAATAGAGTGGGTTTTCTATCTGTCCCTCCTTCACTCTATCATTTCTCAGGAATTTTAAGATAATCTTCTTAGTAAGGAATTTAATGATTTTCTCACACTTTCTCTTTTGAATGGATATTCCTTAATAAGCTTCTCCTATATGTACTTCTGACTCCCTTGAGTCCTATAGGCGGGTCTGGGCTATACTACTGACTGACCCATTATGTAAGATAGATGTGGCGGTGCTGAACTGACTAAGGGCCTCTTTCCCCTATCTGGTGGTCCATAAGTATTGTGTACCTCCCCTCTCTTAGGTGGAGGTGCCCCTGAAGACTCCTTACACTGAGGTCTATGCTGAGGTTGACTCTTAACCCTAGGAGAAACTATATTGGGTATGCTGTCCTGCAAGCTGACTACCTTCATTAGTAACTTCTGGAAAGTTCATATACTGAATCCCTTAAGGTAGGGTGCTATCAGACCATCAATATTCTTAAGTAAAATTTCTATTGCATGCTGCTCCTATAACTGGGGCTCACACTATAAGCTAAGATTCCTCCATCTGACTATATATTCTGGTACTGGTTCTCGAGGATACTGTCTAGTAACCACTAAATCTCTTACTATGACCAGGTGCTCTACACTGAAAAACCTCTATAAGAATAGTTTCTCTAACTCTACAAAGGTCTGGATCGAGTCGTTGGGGAGGTCAGCATACCAAGCAAATGCCACCCTAACCAAACTACTGATAAACAGCCTCAACATTAGGGCATTGTTCCCTCCTATATTGCAACATATGGCCTGGTACTGAGCCACTTGCTGCCTTGGGTTCCAAAGCCTATCAAATACTCTAAATCTTGGAGGAATGAAGCCAGGGGGTATGGCTCCTGATCATACTCAATAGGGTAAGGGTGCCCTCTACTAACGGCCTCTACAGTCTTCTTGGAGGAAATTTCCTACTCTACCATCTGAGCTATCAAATCTTAAATCTGACCCGTTGATAACTATGCTGGCTAACTCTGGACTACTATATGTGATGTAGGAATTTACCTCTAGACTCTATCCACTCTCATAGGGTCTAGTGCTACTAGCTCATCTCTGGATGTGGTAGGGGTACCTATGCCCATCATCTAGGGTGTAGCCCCCAAAGCTACAACTGGGCAGTCATCACTGCCATGGCCTTGGCCATCTAGGCCATCTGAGCCTATAAGTGCAAGATTGTGGAATCCATAGCTAGTGATCTCGGAGATCCTCCCACCTTGGGGCTCTCTTTTCATCCTCATCCTTAGGCTCTCTTTGCTCATCTGAGTGACCTCAATGTGTAATCACGTAGACTTGGTGTACTGGTATGTCCTCATTTGACTCATCTCCTAGTGTGTCATCCTCAGAGAAGGCATGATGGAGTGCCTCTATATAGGGACTCATAGGGGAAGTGATCCTATAGGGGCTGGGAGCTAAAGCTATCTCAGCTCGATCAGGTGATCCATCGGGAGGAGCTATTGCCTCCACATCACAACTCATCGAAATAGCCTTAGACTCGGAAGAAATTGCTTCATCCATCTAATTTATTATATCTGCTGGCTGAACTGCCTTTGCCAACTATACTGCCTCAACTGATCGTACTGCCTCCACTGACTGTACTATCCTGATAGGGGTGTCTGCCTGTCGACATCTCCAAACCCACCTACTATGGCAAGGCTCTGTATAGATAACCGGTTGCTGAGGGTCTACCAAAATTGAACTAATTCATGGCTAAGCAGGATCCCACTAATATCTCTATCCGTGATGATGTGGGCATCGTTCAATAGCAGGAGTAACTACTAGTGGTCTAATTACTAGAGTTGTATCAACTGACTACCGAGGTGGCTATCCTCTTTTCCACCTATACATCTATCTCATAGTCTATCTCCATAACTGAAGAGTAGCCTCAGAAATATATCATAGTAACCTCTCTTGATTGATAGGCCCTCTACCATGTGAAAGTTTGTTAGGGATGTTAAGCTCTATAGAACTGGCCCGAGGCTAACCAAGAGGGGGGGGGGGTGAATTGGTATTTAAAAATTTCTTTAAGCAAAAGAATGATTATCACAAACCAAATCACCACAAAAATAAGTGCGGAAGAAAATAAATACGAAAGCAGTATAAGAACACAAGGGTTTATAGTGATTCGGTCAACTCGACATGCGTCACTCCCCAGAGGCGCCCTCTAAGTATTGCACTACAATCGTGACTCTCCTTTAGCCCCCACAGCTAGGCGAAGAAGCCCTCACAAAAAGACCTCCTTCTTGCCACACCCGGAAAGACAGAGAACCCAACTCCTTTTACTTCCTCCTGAAGCAAGTAGAGAACCACGATCACTTACTAAAACTTACCTCTCCCAATCCTTCCAAGGACAAGAGACTCTAGGGAAGAAGAAGTGGAACAATGCTTGGAGAAACCCTTGTGAATCTCCTCACAAGATCCCCCTCATAAGATCCTCTCTCTCTCTCTCTCTCCTTTAGGTTTTCTCAGGTCAAGATAGCAGCCAAGGATGTTCAAAAATGTTGAACAAGAGCTCTTAAATAGAAGAGTTTCAAAGGGGCTCATTAATTACAAATTGCCGACTTTATCGTCCAGGACGATATGAAAATTGAAAGTGCTCAGATGGCACTTGAAAGTTCATTAGGGATGTTAAGCCCTTATGAACTGGCCCAAGGCTTATAATGAGATTGAGAGGTGAATCAACATTTAAAATAAACACAATCTTAAATCCAAAAAATAAGATTCACCACAATCAAAACCAACGATGCGGAAATTAAAAGTGCAAAAGTAATAAAGAAAGAACACACCGGATTTATAGTGGTTTGGTCAAACCTTGACCTACGTCCACTTCTTGGAGGCACCCTCCAAGTATTGCACTACAAAAGTGTCTCTCCTTTAGCCCCCACAGCTAGGCGGAGAAGCTCTTACAAAATCACTTCCACCTTCCCCGGTACGGCGGAGTCGCCGGGTCCTTTAACACCAAAGAGATCTTCTTCTTTGGTGAACTTACCTCGAGACAAGCCTT
>NW_021319041.1:190063-213932 GCF_001605985.2 Dendrobium catenatum
TACCTTCGTATATGGTGTGCAATCGGTAGTGCACGTGGATACTAATATGAAATCATAAGAATTTAAAGCACAGAAAAAGCAATTTAAAGACTTAACATTCAATTGAGCATTGAGTTGTTCTTCCCTGTTACATTGACTAAAAGGAATATCAATTTTAACTCCATTAACAATTCGTGACGGTGATGAATAACCAGTTTAAATCATATGCCATCAGCGAAAATCAATCGATTGCAAGAAAATAGACATGCGAGTTTTCCAAAAATAAAATAACATATTTTCAAATAAAGGAGGTCTGGTGATTGAATAACCTTCCACAATAGTACGATTAGCCATGGATCGAAATTCAAAAGCTTTTAAAAACTTATTTTATGAAAACTTGCTTTGATATCACTTGAAAGTGCTCAGATGGCACTTGAAAGTTTGTTAGGGATGTTAAGCCCTTATGAACTGGCCCAAGGCTAATAATGAGATAGAGAGGTGAATCAGTATTTAAAACAAACACAATCTTAAATAAAAAAAATAAGATTCACCACAATCAAAACCAACGATGCAGAAATTAAAAATGCGGAAGTAATAAAGAAAGAACATACCGGATTTATAGTAGTTCGGTCAAACCTTGACCTACGTCCACTCCTCGGAGGCACCCTCTAAGTATTGCACTATAAAAGTGTCTCTCCTTTAGCCCCCACAGCTAGGCGGAGAAGCCCTTACAAAATCACTTCCACCTTCCCCGGTGCGGCGGAGTCGCCGGGTCCTTTGACACCAAAGAGATCTTCTTCTTTGGTGAACTTACCTCGAGAAAAGCCTTGAATCAGATGGTACTAAGGTACGAGTTCGTCGGAGCAACCGTGTGGAATCCCCTCCACACTCCCTTGAGTTCCCCCCCTCACGGGATCTTCTCCCTCTCAAACCCCACTCTTTCCTCTCTCCCTTTCAAGCTCTCTCTTCAAGTTTCCCCATAAGAATGAAGCTACAATGGTTGCCAAAGACGCTTACAAAGTGTCATGTCATAACTTAAATAGAAGAGCTAAAAACGAGCTCATTAATGCATGTTGCTGACATTATCGTCCAGGATGATAAGCATATCGTCCTGGCCGATTAGTTCAAATATGAGGAAAATCGTCCTGAATATCGCCCTGAAATGAATCTGGACGATGTCTAATCGGCCCGGATGATATGATCGTATCAATCAGCCGTTAATGATTTCCAAATAATACCATATCAATTTAGGTATGATTGAGTTAGATTGTCCTGGACGATATAAACACCGTCCTGGCCGATTTCTTAAAATAAAGAATACCTAAACTGATTATGGCGGTCGATTCTTTCTGAATTAAGAATATCATCATGGCTGATACAAGTTTCGTCCAGGCCGTTTATGACGGCTGACTTAATGAGGATGCCCTAATTCAGGTTTATGATTTTGGACATATCGTCCAGGACGATATAAATATCGTCCCGGCCGATATTACCAAAAATAGAAATATTTTAGGGAATAGCAGGAAATCTTTCAAGTTACAAATCAATAGATGCCATAATAAATACAATAGACTCAAGAAAAGAAAAAGATTACAAACTGACTCAGACCTAGTTTATCCAAACTTGAGCTGGTTCCAAATTATAGTCCGATCATGTGAACCTGAAACGTTAGCACATAATGCAATCGTAGGGAAATAAGGAATGTTTGCTATCATCAAAATCATAAACCATAGATCTGCAACAGAAATCGTCCTGGCTGATCAGTACAAAATCTCATAAGATTGGCCAGAGTATCGACTGAATGCAAACTGGATGATTAAAAATTTGCTTGATCGTCCCAGACGATATCACGATCGTCCTGGCAGATCAGTTCAAATCAGAGAAAAATCATCCAGAGCATTGCCCTGAATTTGATCTGGCCGATATTTATCGTCCAGAAGCAACTAAGGGTTTTTGAATAGATCATCCTGGCCGATCCTGTGATCGTCCAGGACGATGCAATCATATCAATCATCCTTAATTACTTCCTTGATTCATTGATCAATTTAGGCATAATTGTGTGATATCGTTCAGGCCGATCCAATAATCGTCTAGGCCGATTTCTAAAAATACAGAATACATAAATTGATCATGGCGGCAATTTCTTTCTATATTGAGCATATTGTCCTGGCCGATACAGGTATCATTCAGGCCGATCAGTTAATTACGGTTGCCTTAACTAAGAAATCCAGATTAGATCTTCTATTTTGAACTCGATCGTCTAGGACGATATAAATATCCTCCATGCCGATGTGAGTAAAAACACAAGTTCTAAATCTCTCAAGTGTGTGTGTAGGGTTACTTAACATCAGTCACTTCAAACAATTACAATTGACTTAAGAAAGAAAAAAAGAAAATTACAGGCTGATTCAACCCTAATCTACCCAATCTTGAGCTGATTCTGATTTCCGTCCGATATTTGAATCCTAAAAATGTCAGTAGTAACAGGCAGTTGAAGAAAAATAAGAGTGTTTGCCAATCATCAAAACATAGTCCATGTAACTGAATTTGCAACAATCTCCCCCTTTTTGATGATGACAAAACACTATGACAATTATTTTAAAAACAGCAGTGTAAAATATGGAATAGAAAGTGTAAGCAAACATCCTAAACTACTCCCCCTTTTGACATCTCAAAAAGGAGGGAACGAAGAAAGCAAATCAAAAGATTTTTTTTTTAGCAAAGCAAGCATATGACAAATTTCCCAAATAATGAAATTTTAAAGATTTGAACGATCAATGAGTTAACAATGTCACAATCTGAAAATGGTAGAAAATATGATCCTGTTTACCCTAGCTCGGACTTCTTTCAGGATAAAAATTATCTTTTAAAAATAAGAGGTCTAACTCATAATAAATTGGATAAAAAGAAGATCCATTCAAAACTTGGCTACAAATAAAATATCTTATAAAATAGTATACCAAAGTAATTTGTCTCTATCATGGAATTTGAAATCAAGTCTTTGAAAATATCAAATAACCCATGAGTCCTTCTAAGTTTAAAAAGTTTTGAAAAAAGAGGATTGCTTGCATTTAGTGGGCTCATTTTATGCCTCTTGTCACTTTAATTTGCTTTTTGAGCATCTTTTTATTTTTGATACACTTTAGTGTATATACTTTTATTTTCAATTTGGCGTAATTAGCCAATTTTTTTTTAATTTTTGCAAGCTAAAAACTCTTTAACAAACCCTTAAAAATGTTCTTAGTTATGATTATATCTTCTAGATATTAGAGAAGAGGAGCTCTCTCTCTAACATAGGGAAGAACAAACTACAAATTGAAAATCAAAATCATATGATAAGTGCACATTATTTGTCCATTTTAAAATTTGCTTTGCTTTTTTTCCTTTTCTTTTCCTGGAGGAGTTCTCAAATTAGGGCACTGGTTTTTCATATATCCAGGTTTCCTGCATCCAAAGAAAATAACGTCAGAAGTAATATTACCATTTTTACCTTTATTCCACTTTTGTTAAGGCTTATGCTTTGATGAGCATTTTAATTTTCTTGACAAGTCATTATTTTCGTCACCAATTCAGCCACTTTCCTCCATATTTTCAACGTTTAGCACTATCGTTTCACCTGCATCCAAAAGAATTTGACCCAAACTTTGCTCGTGGGCAATGACTGAGCCAATCAAATTATCAATAGAATACTCATTCAAAATTTTTGATTTACAAATAGCAACAACTTTAGGATCAGACTTATTAAGTAAATAACAAAGTATTTTATTGACTTTTTCAAAGTTTGAAAACTCCTTTCCTAAAGCATGTAATGTTGTAACAATTTAAGTAAATCTACTATACATGTCTAAGATCGTCTCATAAGATTTCATGCAAAACAGTTCATAATCATGCATTAAAATATTCAACTTGGATTGCTTGATTTCACTAGTGCCTTCGTATATGGTGTGTAATTTATCCCAATTTTTCTTACCAGTAGTGCACGTGGAAACTAACATACAATCTTCAGAATTTAAAGCATAGAAAAAATAGTTTAAAGATTTTTCATTCAATTGAGCATTGATTTTCTCTTCTCTACTCCATTGATTAAAATGAATATTAGTTTTAATTCCATCTAAAATACGAGACGGTACAGAATTACCAGTTAAAATCATATGCCACATACGAAAATCAATTGATTGCAAAAATGTAGACATGCAAATTTTCCAAAAATCAAATGTAATGTTTTCAAAATAAAGGTGTTATGATGATTAAATAACCTTCCGCAATATTACGACTAGAAAAATTAGCCATGGATCAAAATTCAAAAGTTTTCAAAAACTTGATTTTATGAATCCCACTCTGATACCACTTGAAAGTTCGTTACGGATGTTAGGCTCTATGAACCGACCCAAGCCTAATAAAGACAGAGGTGAATAACTTTAAAACCAAAGCATAAAACTTTAATCAAAATCACCACAGAAATCACTTCCACCTTCCCCGGTGTGGCAGAGTAGTTGGATCCTTTGACACCAAAGAGATCTTCTTCTTTGGTGAACTTCCCTCAAGACAAGCCTTGAATCTGACGGTATTAAGCTGCAAGCATGTCGGATCAACTGTGTGGAATCCCCCTCCACACTCTCTTAAGTCACCCCCTCATAAGATCTTCCCCCTCTCAGACTTCACCCATTCCTCACTCCCTTTCAAGCTCTCTCTTCAAGTTCTCCCCAAAAGAACAAAGCTACAATGGCTTCCAAAGACACTTACAAAAGTGCCTAGTCAAAAGCTTAAATAGAATATCTCAAAATGAGCTCATTAATGCAATTTGCCGACTTTATCGTCTAGGCCGATATAAATATCAGCTTGGCCGCTCAGCATAAATTATGCTTTATCAGCCCAGTCAGTTAGGGACGATTAGACAATCTCTGGTCATATCATCGAGGCCAATAGGATATTATCCTGGACGATTAGTTCAAATATGAGAAAAATTATCCTGAACATCGCCCTAAAAAGAAGCTGACCGAAGCTGACCGATGTCAAATCATCCTGGACGATCCTGCGATCGACCCGGCCGATGTGATCATGCAAATCACCATTAATTACTTTTCTTAATTGTTAGATTTATTTAAGAAAAATTATGTTGGATCGGCCAGTCTGATCCTGATAGGCTAGGCCGATCCACCGGGACGATGTGAAAAATAAGTAATTCCTAAATAGATTTGGCAGCAGATTCTTTCTGAATTGAGCCTATCATCCTGGCCAATATAGAATCATCCAGGACGATGTGTTTAATGACAGCTGCCTTAACAAGGATGATGCCCTAATCAAGGTTTTTGTTTTTGAACCGATTGTCTAGGCCGATATAAATATCGTCCAGGATGATATTACCAAAAATATTAAACTCTAAGGAACAGTTAGAAATTCTTTCAAGGTGTGTGTGTGTGCAAAGTTACAAGCATCATGAACCACACCAATTACAAAAGACTCAAGAAAGGAAAAAAGGTACAAACTGACTCAGTCCTAGTCTACCCAATCATGAGCTAGTTTTTAAATTGCAGTCTGATCTTATGGACCTGAAATATCAGTAGATAAGGCAGCCATAGAGAAATAAGAGTGTTTGCTACCATCAAAATCATAATCCATAAAAATAGTTCCGTAACATATATAGGGTGAATATTCCTAGAGCTAGTGTAATTAAATTTTAATTCAGTGAGTCTCTAATACAATACATGCTAGTTAAAGGGTCCAAATCATGAATGCTTTAGATTTTAAAAATAGGCTTATATAAAAATAATTTTTAGAAGGAGACTAGACTTCCCCAAGTCCGGCACCTCATCCTCATAGGCCAAATTTTATGGACTCTACTCGCAGGCGGGGAAGTGTCTCATATTAAGGGGGGAGAAGAAATGCAGTAATATGCATGCGGCCCCAGATGGTTCTAGCAGTTCCCTAGCTCAATAGGTTTCTAATTTATTTAAACCATAGATATTAAATTTTAATTATGAGTGCAAAGGATTTAAGTTCATAGAGAGCCTAATAAAATATAGGCTAAAATAAAAGAGGGATGCAAATCGTAAATAAACTAAGAAGAACAAACAAACCTAGAGACAATCATTTATAAATAAAACACATCAAAATAATTAAACAAATTAATAAATGTCCATAGGCCAACTGCCCTTAATCATAAATCAGGGTCTGCAAAAAATAAAGTGGCCAGGTACCACTGCCAATAACCTGGATTTCTAGGCCTAAAAATGATGCAAATGACTTTGAGTGGGATATTGGGTATTTAGCTCTTCAATCTACTCTTCTTGGATTTCCTCTCCTTGGATCTCTCCACCTTGGTCTCCTTGGATTCGTCATTGCTTAAATATTCAAACGATGAGTCAATCTACCCTTAGAGGGGTATTACCTTTTCTCTTTAGATATCTAAAAGCCATTTGAACTCGATCTTCTAAATAGAAGAAGACTCTCCCTCTTGAGGATGCCTTATTCTTTTGAAATTCGAGTTGGATAAGGTTATCACAACTCAAAGACATTTTCATAACTCAAACCAATATTACAAATAATTACATTAATAGAAAGTAGTAAATTATAGACTCTCATGCAAAGTTATCATAATAAAAATTTCCAAGCAGTTAATATATCATTTAAAGTAGTTTATATAAAATAAAGGTACTCATGATAGCCACACTTGGCCATGCTCTTAATTATTTTGAGGGCTAAACAGTCTATGGTGCACTTGTAGTAGTTATTATTCATGATTTTTATTTATCTCTCATTTATTTAAGGGGGTTGGGCAATTTCTAAATAACCTATATAAGATATCTTTAGTATTTAAATCATGACTATTACCCCCCTTTTATTTAGCACTGCATGAGCATGGCCATCTATAGAAAATATTATTAGTATTAAAATATTGATCCTAACCTATGGGTAAATCTAACACACAATTAAATTAATTCCCAGAGTACAGTAAAAGTAAGCAAACACAACATTAATTTTACTCACAACATGTTGTAAAATCCTGAAAAGCCCGGCACACAATAGAAAAATAAATACCGACCTAGCCTAGTTCTAGAAGTGGTGTCCTAGCAAATAATTTTATATGTGTGTAAAGGCCTGTGTGGCTAGGATGTATCCTAAGATTGTTAGTTAATTCAAGTTACCTAAAGTTTAGGTTTGTTGTAGGTCTAAAAAGGAAACTTTATTTAAAGTTTAAATATTAGTGAATTATGATCCATTTTAGTTAATTTAGTTTTTTAATTCATTTTTAATGCTTAGAGTAGTGATAATTAAATTTTATGTTATATTAGCAAATTTTGGAAAGTCCCGGGTCCTCCTAGGTGCTAGGCTGAGGGGTTCCAAAAAGTTAGTATGCAAAATGGGCTAGGTTTGGGGTTCCTAAAATTTTAATTAAATATTAGGGATTAAGAGGAGTAGTTAGGGTTTGAGTTTGCTAGATTTGAGTTTCTTATGCAAAGTTATGAATTTTTAAAGATTTGGGCAATTAATGAATTATTAAAATTGCTTAATTAGGGGTGATTTTATTGTTTTGATCCAAATCAATTCCAAACTAATTGGAATCACCACCAATGGTTAGAAATTACCTTGAAAAGTGTTCCCAAGTGTTTGAAGAAAGTTTGAAATTTTTTATAATTTTTAATTATCTAATAGGGGCAAAAAGGTAATTTTTAATTAAAGCTAAGTTAAGGTCGAGATTAAAGTCAAACTAAGTAGCCCTAATCATCTAAGTTTTTTTTTTTTTTTTAAGAAGCTACAAATGCATTTAGAAAAAGAACCTATTACAATCTACTCAGTGACCCTATCACTTTCCTCCTTAACCAAAGAAAAAAAACTAGGTGGAACATTATTTAAATCTTCCCACAAAAAGTCACCTTCTAAGGCTAAGTTAGCACAAAGATGTTTTAACTCATTACAATCTTTATTATCAAATTGAATTAAAAAACTCCCAAAATCACTGAGAAAAGAAAAGTCTTCACCTCTTTCCTCTTCATTTGGCGAGCCAAGATTTCCAACTGATTTATTGAGAAAATTGATAATATTCAAATTATCACCTTCTATGATAATGCCTTTAAATTCCAGCATTCATTCCTTAATCATGATCTTCAATCTCGAAAAGCTAATAATTCCAAGAAACCACTATCCCAATGCAAACACTTATAACAAAAGCCCAGCAACATTCTTCCTCTATTGTCTCTAACAACACCACTGAGCCCATCATCATTAGACTGAACTAAAGCTGCATCTATGTTGACTTTGATCCATCCGGGTGGAGGGGGATGCCAAATTGAAGAATTTAGCTTAAAAAACTAGTTAGCACCCTAGTGATTCGAATAAATAATACATTTAGATGAGATAGATGCAAAATAGACCGCATTAGAAAAATTATCCACCAAGCCAAGTTCATTCCCATCTGGAACTAACTTGCTTCTACTCCATATGAAAAAAATCAATGAACAATAAAGATGTGTTATAGAAGGATTTGTTTTAACAATCCTTTTCAAATTTTGTACACATTTTTGAATAGAAGAGAAACCTGGAATACAAAAGCCCCATTGATTAAGTAAGGATAATGCTGCAGTTATCTTGCAACACTTGATCGCCACATGCTCTGTATTCTCTACCATCCCGCAAACTCTCGGACAAAGGTTTTCATTCAGCAATGTCCTCCTCATTAGAAAATTTGTAGTTGGGATCGCTTCTTCTAATAGCCGCCACCAAAAGCAATCAACTCTTAGATTCATTTTTAGCTTCTTCAACTAGTTCCATTCCTGAATAAGAAATGAGTGATCTGTAGACTTCCGATATGCTGCTGCTGTAATAGAAGATCCAGTGAAGTTGTTAAATAATTCTAGCTCATCCTTTAATAGATTTAAATAAATCTTAGGGCCAGTAATCGTCTCCATTAATGAGATCCCAATGTATTTTTCCAACTCTTCCTTAATCAAATTCTTATTGGTAATAAAGTTATCCAGCGGCGAATATTCAGTTTCATTTATAGCAATGAAGGTAGGGCACTCCTCCAACCTCTTGTCTAAAATCCATATATCTTTAAGAATATCCACTGATGTTCCAGAATGAATCTTCTATCTCACACAGGGTTTTAATGCATTAGCACCACTACACAAAATTTTCCATGAAGAAGAAGCGATTGGCCTATGCACATTAGAACAAATGTCATTCCCATACTTAGCAGCCAGTTATTTATTCAAAATGGAGTCAAGATTTTTAATAAAATCCCAAGCAAACTTTGTTCTTAAAGGACCCACCATGTTAATCACCGAGTGAATACCTCTTCCTCCATTATCAATAAGTTTACACATCTCCTCCCAAGGTATAAAGTGCATACCGTGACTCCCATCCTTTTTATTCCACAAAAATTCCCTACACATCTTCTCAAACCTTCTCAAAATGCTTAAGGGAATAAGAGAAATAGCAATATAAAACAAAGGAATTGATAGGATGACTGATTTAACAAGCACTATCTTTCTCAGCTAGGGAAAAAAACTTATTACCCCATACTTCTAACTTCGAAGCTGCTTTTTCCAGGAGACTAAGAAAATTTGAGCCAATTAAATGAATTAATCTTCTTAAGGAGATCTTGAAACCTAAGTAATGCATTTCCTTGACTTCATTAAACCCCAAAAATTTGGTAAGTCTTCTTCTTCTATTCCTTTTCTCTGATTTTCCAAAAAGAATTAAAAATTTAAGCTTATTCACTTGTTGCGCTATCCAATTGCAATACTCTAAAATAAGCTTTTTGAATTACCTCAATTGTTCAATTTTAGCTTATGAAAACATGAGTATATCATCTGCAAAAAGAAAATGAGAAATTCTAGGAGTTGAAGGAGTCACTTTTACACCCAACATGCTACCTTTGGTCAAAAAACCATTAGTTAGAAGTTGAGAGCACAAAATGAACAAATAGGGTGACAAAGGACACCCCTGCCTAAACCCTCTTTTGGCTTCAATCCATCTTGATCCAACTCCATTAATTTGAATCGAGAACAAAGGATCAATCACACAATCCATTACAAGATTAGAGAACTTCCTTGGAAACCCAAAGTAATTCAAAACTTGTTTACGAGAATCCCAAGCCATGCTATCATATTCTTATTCCATATCCACCTTAATAGCCACCAATCCTTTTTTAGATTTTGAAGTTCTGAATTTATGAAAAACTTCTTGAGCGAGGAGAATATGATTATACAAAGATCTCACCCTAATAAAAGCTACTTGAATATTATTCGGAGATAGAAGGATTTTGAAGAAGCTTTTCGGCTGCAAACATTGAAGATGGAAGAAGGTGGATGGTCATCATTGGATGACCGGAACACCAACTCCTTTAGATCTACAGCGCGTTCAACTACGTTGGATACAAAAGGTAGTTTTTCATTCAATCGAAGCTTCCCTCGCAATTCTTGTTTTTTGAACTCTCCTCTAGTGATTAGAGAGGGAGGTTTGGTCTCTAAGCGAAAGTATTTGCTGGAGATAGGTAAAGGAAAAGGAGTCATTGATGTTTTGAAAAGTAAGTCTATTTCACCCATGTCGGTTTTTATCCCTAAAGCAAATGATATGGAGGCTTCCTTATCAGGTTTCATTGATAATAATTTGTTGAAGGATGACAAGGGTATTGATAATACCATCCTTAGGGATATTAATATCAAAAATCTAGTATCTTCATCTGGATTGGACAATTCTAATGTGTGGATTAGAAAACCACATATTAAAATAAATTTGAATGAAGTTCATAATGGAAATAAAGATGCAAATGTGGTCAAACTTGACTTGGAAAATGAAAAAGCCAATGTTCATGTTTTGGAAGTGGCACCAGAGATTACATGGGGAACTACATCATGGAGGTTTTGGTAAGTTATTTGATGATGGAATTTACAATCAAAGAGTATCTCATATTACTATCTTTGGTTTACAGACTCAAGTTTTGGAAGTGGCACCAGAGATTATTACTGGAAGTTTTCTTATATGATTCTCAATTATTGATGGAGAATTGTAATTATTTTCTATGGTTTTTATTTAGTTTCATTTGCTTTCTTTTAGTTTTATATTTGTTTTCTAAATCTAGTATAATTGTTTATGGGATCGTTACTACGTCTTATTTTTTAACCGGTTGGGAACTCTGGGATACTAATCAACCTTTTAGGTTGTTTTTTGTTTTTGGTATCCCCTCCACCCCAAGGGTTTTAAAATGGAAAATAGTGAGTCTCATTTCAATTATGATAAATTTAGTTTTAACAAATATAATTTCAATAAGGTTTCTTTCCATGTTGGATCAAGAAACCCTTAGTTTCTTTTATTCTAGTTTGTAATAGGTTGTTCTTCTTTTTCTCTTAATGCAAATTTGCATTTCTTCAAAAAAAAAAAAAAAAGCTACTTGGACATCAGAGAACAAATAATGAATCACCTTAGATAATATATTTAGAAGCATTTTGGCAACAATCTTATAGATAGAAAGGCACAGACTAATAGGTCTGAAATTAGGAGTAAGAGGAGTACTAATTTTAGGAATGAGGACCACCAATGTCTCCTTCCATTTGGAGCACATCTTATCCAAGGAAAAAAAGAGCTCAATTGCTTTCAAAACATCCACACCAATTATTTTCCAATAAGATTTAATGAATGAGTATGTAATCCCATCCACACTGGGTGCAACATTATTCCCAAGTTCTTTAATAACCAGCTCCAATTCGTCAAACAAAAAATCAGAGCTAAGGAAATCAAAATCAGTTTGCCTTAGAGACTTCGGGTTTGGAGGCCAGTCATGCAAACAGCTGCTTCTAAGTCTACTTTTGCTAGTAAATAATTCTCTAAATACATCCCTGATACGTTATGGTTCTTTCACCAAAATTCCTGTGCCATCTTTGATTTGTTTGATAAGATTCCCATTCCTACGGCCATTAGCATATGCATGAAAGAAGTTCGAATTTGCATCCCCTTCTCCTATCCACCTTGCTTCATCCCTCTGTCTCCACCACGTACTCAATCTAGCAAGAGTACAATTATAATCATTCACCTTCGATCTGAGCTGAAGAATTTTTTTCCCGTGAAAAATTCTGGTCAACCGATTCCTCCATTTGAAGTTCTTCTATTTCCTTCTTTAATTTCACCTTCAATTCTTCAAGTCTTTGATGTTTTAATTTTCTCCAAAAATATAAGGCTTTCAGTACCCTTGAAAACTTCTTATTTAAGACTTCCATTTAATCCCCTCTTGACTATTTAGCCCATGATCTTCTAATAACCGTTGTTGCAGCCGGACATGACAACCAAACATCCTCAAATTTCTGAGAACCCCTCGTCCAGATTGTTGGCATAATAATCTTCAAAATAATAGGATTGTGATCTGACGCAATCCTCGCCAAGTGTCTTACAGAAGCTTGAGGTATTAACTCCAAAGCCTTGGTATTCAACAAACATCTATCCAATCTTTTATGAATATGAGTCGTTCCATTCTTATTATTGCACCAAGTATATTTGGGCCCAATGAACCCAATGTCATGTAAATCTAAATTATTCATAAAACTCCTCATCTTCATAGGGCCTTTAGAAAAGGAGAACCTTTTACCTCCTTTCTTGTCATCTTTCAAAAGGAGGAAGTTAAAATCTCCCCCAATTATATAAGGAAGATCCGGTCTATGATGATGTTCCAAACTCTGCCACAAACTTCTTCTAGCATAAAGATCTCTACCACCATAAATAGTCAAAACCACCCATACACCTTTATTGAAAATATTTAGCTCTCCAACAATACATTGGTCAGAAGCCTCCAGCAAAGAAAAGGATGCTAAAGACTTCCTCCACTATACCATAATGCCTCTAGAAATTCCACTAGATGGGAATACAAGGTAATCCTATCCATTCCCATGAATTTATCAAAATCCTCCCTATAAATAGACGTGATTTTGATCTCAACAATACCAAAAAAATGAATATCCCACTCTCTAACAAATTCTTTCAAGTATAAGGAGGCTTCCTTCTTATGAGCCCCCCTACAGTTCCAAAAAGCTAAAGAAGTCATTTGGACAAGAAAGGGGAGATTCCCCCATTTCTTTTCCTGTTTATACTCAACTTAGCCTAGAGGATGCATTCAATGGACCAAGATCTCTGAGCTCTTTGGCCAACTTCGGTTTACTCCCTCCAGTCACAGTATTACCCAAGCAAACAAGATCTTTCCCTTTTAATTCCAAATAACCATCTCTACTTAAAATGGTCATTCCCTCCTTTACATAGACTGGATGCCCAATAGATAACTCCACCACTTCCCCTTATTCCACCTCCACACAACTACTCCCCTCAAAATTATTTAAAACCACATCCTCCTCAAAAGTTAAATTTATAACTTCAAATTTATTGGCTCCAGTAACATTTAAATTAGGAGGAAAAGATGGTATGTTACCGTGAATTGAGAGATCATCCTGAATCGAGTCTTTCCTAACTACGACCAGATCCTTTGGAATAGGGCCTTCATCAACATTGCCAATCGCCATCGAGTTATTGTTACATAACTTATTCCCTTCTATCTTTGTAGAGCCCGATGGACTCTTACCTTCCACAGAAATCCTTTTATTTAAAGCAGTAGGTGCTGAAGACATCTTTGTCATTGCCACCATTTTACCAATAGGAATATCTTCTTTTGGAACAAACAGATTAATCCGCAATAGAGGGAAGCCCCTCACCACCCACTCTAATAGCATTCCCAGGTTGACTCGCTGCAGCTTTATCCACCCGAGCTTTATAGACGCCTCCAGCTTTTGGAATGGAATTGTTCCTCAGAACTCCTGTTCTTCTTTTAGTGTTCCTCTTATTATTGACCAATACCCAAGGCCCATAAGAGGAATCCTCTTTGACATTAATCTCCCCTATTTTTTATAGACTTTTTCTAGTTTCATCATTCTTCTCCACATTTAATATAACATTCTGATCCTTTAGTTCAGGACATTTATCATCAAAATGCCCATTTTTTACCATAATCGAAACACAAGGAAGAAACCTTTTCGTACTCAATTTTCTAAAAAAATCTTCTCTCCCTTCCTTTAACCCAAACTCCTAAAGAAAGTTTTTTATCAAGATCAACACGAACACAGATTCTTGCAAACTCCCTTCTTCCCCATTGAAACAAGTCACCATCAATCAAAAGAGGTTTACCAATCTTTGAGGCTATCCTTGACACATTTGTTTCATCCAAGCAATATAAGGGGAGATTAGGCATTCTGAACCAAATGGGAGAAACCAGTCCCTTAAGTGAATCAGGATTGAAGCAAGGTTTCCACCTATCAATTCCAACTATATGGCCATTCACAAACCAAGGCCCACTGGTTAAGACCTTCTCCATAGTTTCCTTGCCAAAAAAAGAGCAAGGAATCCATCCTGAGCCCAGAATAATGAAATGAAAATTTCCAAACTGTAGCCATTGCTGCGTCAGTTCTCCCGCAATCACCTGGATACGAATTGATTTGCCAAAAACTTTTACTACCATAAATTACTACAGCTTTAACAGGTTAGACTGAACATTAGGCTTGTATAGTTGAACCACTGATCCATCCTCCAACAAACATTATTCAACATTCATCATATCCACCTTAATATATGGATGCTTCAACCATGGATTCCCCGGTTGACGTTCCAACATCTCCATTCGTTGATCTAGAGACTCTTCTGGTTGAACAAGAACAGGAGCATTTTCACAAGTACTTGATGGTCCAACCGAAACCAACTTGTTAACCATCAAATTTCCAGTAACAGATGCAGGTTTTGAATTTGCAAACCTATTCACGAACAACTTCATACTTGAAGATGACGATTCCATAATAGAATTGCTATGAATACCATGAGGAGTATTCGTAATCATCTCTTTTAAAATCTATTTTCCTTTTCCTTTGACCGCAGTTAAGATTTGAGTTTTGAATTCAACCAGTTCTTTGATCACCAGAGGAGCATTCATCCGAATTGAATTCGAAGAAACCAAACATTTTGATTTCTCTGAATCCGGAAGCAAATTCTAGCCATCACTGATGGACGATGTCCGTAAGTCCATACCTAGCTAAAAATCCACCAACGTGTTGACGAAGAAGAAATTTGAAAAATAATTCAAATTCTAGGACTCTCTCTCTAACGTTTTGATTTCTCTAACTTTTTCTCTCAAAGTAGACTTCTTGAGTTTTAATTATCTAAGGTTAAGGGTCAAATTCAAGAGAGTTCAAGCTATTATGGAGAAGTTTTTGATTTAAAAATGATTTATTAGAATTTTCTTAAGTTATCAGGCCCTAATTAATGGGTAAATTAGGGTTTGTTAATTCCTAAAAATTTTTTAGTGGTTTAAAATGTCACTAAGTTTAAATGTTGAAGTTTTTATGTCAATCAGGGATCTATCATAGCTCCAAGAATTTTTCTAGGTTTGCTAGATGGGTCCTTAATTATTGTCCTTAGGGTTTCACTACGTTGAATGGGTTTAAAACTGAGTTTTGGACAAACCCTTAAGGTAATAATGCAGGGAGTACATAGATAAATAAACATACCAAGTCCTTAGATCTAAGAGAGCCTAAACTAGGTGCTCGTGCATCCTACACATGCAAAGTATGATAAAAAGAAAGGTTAAGGGCGCTTAACAAAGCGATTAGTGAATGATTGAGACTCAACCATCCACTAATCAACCTCCCCCATGAATGCTATTTATAAGTAGAATATATATTTAAAATTTCATAAGAATATCTCTCCTAATTAAGGCATTTAATAATACATATAATTTTAAAATAATTTAAAATAAATATATATTAAAAAAATAAATTAAAAATAAGGTAATTCAAAATATTTTAATTTAAATACATACATAATTATAAGAGAGATCTACTGGTCACCCGAATGAGGCTTTAAAAAGTTTTGAAAATAAATTTTTAGTTTTAAAATAATTACTATATTAATTATTTAAATAGTAATTAAATAACCAAATAAATAAGTTATTCATAAATACGCTAGAAAAATAAGCTTTGGTTTTTAAAAATAATTATAATAATAATATAATAACAATTATTATTAAAAAAATAATAATATTTTAAAAAAAGTTTTTCTTACTCTTTTAAAAATAACTTTAAATATAATTATTATTTTTAAATGAAATTAGATTTTAATTAAAGAGGATTAAAATACAATCAATTTGATTTATTATACGTATGTTTTAGGTTTTTAAATAATTTATAATGAATTTTTAAAGTTTCTAATTTAAAATACTTTAAAAAAATAATTAACATTAATCAAAATCAAATCAGCGGCGATCAGACATGTGGGAGCTCCGGATTCATTCAGCGGTTTGTGGATGCAGTTTCAATAATCATTTCCAATTATTGCGCCACACACAATCATTGGCAATGATTGTCGAGGCACGAAAATTAGCGCTGGATCTTTAACCACGTTGGTAGAGGATCCCTGCTGTTTGATCTCCGCTATTTGGAATAAATGGTGAAGATCGAGCCAGACGGGTGATGGAGCCGCAGGATCGATTTCGCAATCGGAAGAAAGCCACGAGTTCGTGAAATTGGAATAGTTGATCATGAGATCAATAGCTTAGCTCACACGTAAGGCGTACATTATGTAAAACAAAACCCTAATATCATTTTTTGCTTCGTTCTCGCAATATAATGGACCAAATTAATTGAAATTTTAAACAATAATCCTATGAATGAAGATCATTCATGGGGAAGTTAAATTCACTTACTGAAAGTTAAATAACCCAAAGTGTTGTGACCTATTCCAAGGGTTTTTGAAAGATCTAATTGTTGGATCTTCAAGATCTTAACAAGTTTGAGCTTATATATTTTCCTCATACATTTTTCCTCTTGAACTTGAGCCTTGAAACTCCTTGGATTGAATGGGAGAAGCATAGGAAACTTTTGGCTTTCAGTTTGCTGGAAGATAGCCACCGGTGAGCTTTGACCGATGAATTTTGGGTTTGAAAAGGTAGGGGAAGGTCGTGGGAGCTCTCAAAGAAAATCTCAGGGTTTGAGGAGGCTAGGGAGAGAGCAATTAGAAAAGTCCCCTATTTGAAACCCTAAAAAGAGTATTTAAAGTCATAAGGGCTTAGATCTGGACCACTTACTTAGTCAATTTGACCCAAGAAAAGAGTGGATTGAGCCAAGAATAAAAATTAAATTGATTTAAAATTTATTTGACCCATTTAGGCTTAATTAGGTGAACTTGGGTTGACCTGGTCAACCAGGTTGACCCAGAGCATGGGTCTGGGCCCAGTAGACTTGGCTTGACTCCCTAAACCCATTGGGAAGGGTCTTGGTGTCTAACTTAGTCAATTTGACTAGGTCAACTCTTTGACCATAAAGTTTGACAAAATCAAGGTCAATTAATATTTGCAAGTTGATTTTTAGTTGATATATGGTTCAGTTAAATTTCTCCTTTGGATACGTGATCCCTTATGAAATGATGCCTTATGTCTATATGTTTGGTTCTAGAATTTTGAATAGGATTTTTTGAATTGCAAATGGCACTAGTGTTATCATAATAAATTGGAATTGTGCCTATTATAAAATCCTAACTCAATCAACTGTTGTTTCAACCAAAGAACTTATGCCACACAACTTCTTAAGGCAATGTATTCAGCTTCAACTATAGATAGGGCTACAAAATTCTATTTTCTACTGGACTAAGAAACTAAAAGTTTTCCTATAAACTAATAAGTTTTAGAAGTACTCTTTCTATCAACCCTATAACCTGCAAAGTCTGAATCTGAATATCCAATTATTTTAAATGAAGAGCTAAACTTAGGATACCAAATTCTTAAGTTCTGAGTTCCCAAGAGATATCTCAAAATCCTTTTTACTGCTGTCATATGTGATTCTTTTGGATCTGATTGAAATCTAGAACACAAACAAACGCTGAACATAATATCGATTATGCTAACAGTCAAGTAAAGCAGAGATCCAATTATTCCCCTAAATCTCTTTTGATCAATAGATTTTCCCTTTGGGTCCTTATCCAATTGAACTGAGGAACTCATAGGTGTACTAACAGGTTTAGCATTTTCCATTTAATACTTTTTAAGGATGTCCTTAATATACTTCGACTGACTAAGAAATATTCCCTCCTCAATTTTCTTAATGCTAAAACCTAGAAAGTAACTCAAATCTCCCATTAGACTCATCTCAAATTCACTACACATTATTTTAGAAAACTCATCACAAAGAATTTTATTTGTAGATCCAAAGATGATATCATTAACATAAATTTATACAATGAGCATATCGTCTCCCAATTTCTTCAAAAAGAGAGTGGTGTACACACTTTCTTTTTTAAAATTTCTCTCAAGTAGGAAAGTACTTAGCCTCTCATACTTACCCTAGGTGCTTGTTTCAATCCATATAATATATTTTTCAATTTAAAAATATGATTTGGGTATTTTGAATTTTCAAAACCTAGAGGTTATTCAACATAAACATCCTCTTGAATCACCCCATTTAAAAATGCACTTTTAACATCCATTTGAAACAATTTGAATCCTCTAAAACAAGTAAAGTCTTGCTACAGAGGCAAAAGTCTCCTAAAAATTAATTCCTTCAATCTGGTTATACCCCTTAGTCATCGATCTAGCTTTATTTTTATCGACAACTCCTGAGTCATTCATTTTATTTTTTGAATACCCACTTAGATTCAACTACACTTTGATCATTTGGCCTTGTAATTAATTCCCAAACATCATTTCTCACAAATTAGTTTAATTCTTCTTGCATTGCCAAAATCCAAAATTCATCAAAAAGTGCTTGATTTATATTTATGGGTTCTATCATTGAAATAAAGGCAAAATGATTGACTTCTTTGCTTAGTCCACGCCTAGTCCTAACACCCTTACTAGGTTCACCTAAAATTAATTCCTTAGGGTGGTTTTTAGAAATCTCTAGGCAACAGGTTTTCTATCTCTAAATTTTCATCCAAATTAATTTTTTCATTCTTTTGGGAGTTATTTTCTATTTCATCCTCTTCCAAATTTGGCTCTTCCAAAATTTCAGATTTATCAAATATAACATTTGTGGTCTCCTCAATTACCAAAATTCTTTTGTTAAATATTCTATATGATTTTCCAACACTAGAGTATCCAAGGAAAATTCCTTCATCTGATTTTGGATCAAATTTTTCTAAGGTAGATTTTCTATTATTATATATGAACATCTTACATCTAAAAATATGTAAATGTGACAAATTAGGTGTTCTCCCCTTAAGAAGCTCATAGGGTATTTTGTTTAATTTCGATCTGATATTCACCCTATTTAGAATATAACATGCAGTGCTAACCACTTCAGCCTAAAAATATTTAGGAAGTGAATATTCTACCAACATAGCTCGGGAAGCTTCTATTAATGTTTTGTTCTTTCTTTTGACTACCCCATTCTGCTAAGGGATTCCAGGTGCAGAAAAATTGTGATTAATTCCTTTTTCTTTATAAAAATCTTCAAATTTTTCATTTTTAAAATCTCCTCCGTGATCACTTTGGATTATTAAAATCTCACATCCTCGTTTCCTCTGAATCTAAGTAGAAAAATATCTAAACTCCTCAAATGATCCACTCTTATGATATAAGAATTTAACCCAAGTGAATCTAAGAAAATCATCTATAATCACAAATCCGTATACCTTCCTTCCTAGACATACAGTTCCAATCGGTCCAAAATGATCCATATGTAAAATCTCCAAAGGTTTACTAGTTCTAAGATTCTTATTGGACTAAAATGAGGACTTCACCTATTTTCCTAATTGACATGCATCGCAAAGGTGATCCTTAGTAAAGTCTAGTTTTGGTATACCTCTAACCAAATCCTTTTGGGTAAATTTTTTATGGTTTTTCATGCTAGAGTGATAAAGTCTCCTATGCCATAACCATGATTAATCAAAAATAATTTTCAAACAAAAAACATTAGAAGTTTTAATACAATTTAAATATAGCATATAAATATTGTTTACCCTTAATCCATACAAAACATCATTATCATTTAGGCTTAATATGCAGCTAGTAGGAAAAACATTTACTCTATATCCTTTATCACATAGATGGCTAATACTCAACAGATTATGTTTTAAGCCTTCTACAAGTAACATAAAATTTTGCAAGTTTCCAATCATACCTGATCCAACCACTTTCCTAGAGATGTTTTCTCCCAATGTAACCCTACCTCCACTTTTGGCTTCCAGCGATATAAATTGCTTAATGTCTCCAATCATATGCTTTTAGAAACCACTGTCCAGGTACCAAATGCTCTTATGAGGCCTTGTATTAGAGCGTGCCTGTAAAATTATCATATGTTAGACCTGGGAACCCAAACAAATTGGTGACTTTCTCCTCTTCTTGATCTAACTGATCAAGATTATCAGTCATTAAGCACAAATTGGTGACTTTCTCCTCCTTTTGTGTTTCTGATGAATTCGAAGCCGAGTCCGCCCAAAAAGCTATTTGGAATCTCTTATTGTTCTTCTTCACATTTGGTTTCTCCTCTACCTTCTCCTTGATAGGAGTGGATTTTAGGTTTGGGCAATCCAATTTAATGTGTCCAGGTTTCCTGATTTCATATCAAATTATATTATTAGAAACCTTAACATACTTATTAAACTTACCTCTATTCCACTATTGGCGTATCACAGCTTCCTTTTAAGAAAGATCTTGAATTGCCTAGTCATCAAGGCAATATCATCCTCATCCTCAGGTTATGAAAGATCACTCTCTAACTCCTCCAATTTTAGTGCAATATTCTTCTCCTTTAATTGTTCTCCTACATCAATCTTTCTTTGACTCACTCCTTGCTCATAAGAAATTAGTGATCCAAGAAAATTGTCAATAGAGTAAACATTTAAATCTTTAGACTCTATAATAGCAGTTATTTTTGCATCACAAGCAGTAGGCAAACAACAAAGACTTTTATTAACCATTTCAGTATTCGTTAGTTCCTTATCTAATACATGCAAAGAAGTGACTATCTGAGTGAATCTTATGTATATGTTAGAAATAAATTCATTGGGTTTATTCAAAATAATTCATAGTCATGTAATAAGATATTTAATTTAGAATGTTTTACTTCATTAGTCCCTTCATAAATAATATAAAGTCTATCCCATATGTCCTTTCTGCTTTTTCAAGTGGAAACTCGCATGTAGTCTTCTAACTTAAGTGCATTAAATATACTGTTTAAATATTTTACATTAAGTTGTGCTAAGTCACATTCTTCAATAGTCCAATCTACAAAGGGTGTTTTAACTCTAATATCAACTAATCTAGGTTATTCTGTATACCTTTCTTAAACTAAGATTTACATATGATAATCCAGTGACTATAAAAATGTAGACATGCATGTTTTTCAAAAATTGAAAGAAATGTTATCAAATAAAGAGGTCTAGTGATCGAATACCCTTCAGGTGTGTTATAATTTCTAAAAGTAGTCATTCTCATTTTTTAAAAAGTAGTCTAAACTTATGATTTTGAAACCTGGCTCTGATACCACTTGTTGAATCTTGAATATGTTGTTAAACCTAAGCTTATGTCCCAAGGCTAACTAAGAGGAGAGGTTAATTAGTAATTTTAAAAATTCTCTTAGATTTTAAAATTTGAAATTGGTTGATTCACAAACCAAGTTAATTAAAGTTTCAAAATAAAACTTTTCAACCACGAGATTTAAAACTTGCAATAAGTAAGAAGAAAAAATTTAAACGACCTAAATATTTATAGTGGTTTGGTTAAACACGACCTACATCCACTCCCTGAAGACTCACTCTTCAGGTATTGCTCTATTACCAAAGTGACTCTTCTTTTGCCCCCACATCAATGTGGAGAAGTCTTTACAAAACTCTCTTCCACCAACCCCCAGTGTGATAGAGAACCATCATCATTTCACATCTGCCAAATAGAGGCAGCGAACCTTCATCCTTTCACACCCTCCAAGTGTAGGCAGAGTACCTTCGGCTATTCACTCTCTCCAAGTGTCGGCAGGGAATCATCAGTTATTTACACTCTCTAAGTGTTAGCAGAGAACCGGATCATCTTCAAAGATCTTCTCACGAGCAATCTAGAAAGACAAGAGGAAGAGTGAAAAAAACAAATCATATAGAGATCCTTATCTTTGAGTAACCATGTGAATCCGTCACACTCCACTAACAAAAAATCTCTCTCAAACACTCTCTCACACTCTCTCCTTCAATTGCCCTTGAAAAATCACAAAGACAAAAAGATTTTATGTCAGTTTTTAGTAGACCTTTTATACAAAAGACACAAAAAACCATCCAAAAAACTTAATTTTTCAATTTTGAGTATACACGATCGTACAGTACGATCGAATTTTATACATACGAATAGTTCAAATATTGTTTCGTACAAACCTATTGTGAATTGGTATAAAATCAATTCATACCCGATAATCATCTAGTACAAACAAAGTTCATCTAGGACAAATATTTAGAAAATTTTAAAATTCATATGTACAAAATGTTGGGATGACCTGGAACCCGAGAAGATCATACTCATAAAAGCATGTTCGAACTGGGTTCGTACAGTATGATCCATACTTAGAATAATTATTTTTATGCAACCTGGAACCCGAGAAGATCGTATTCATGAAAGCATGTACGAACTAGGTTTGTACAATACGATCCATACTTAGAAAAATTATTTTTATGCGACCTGGAACCCGAGAAGATCATACTCATGAAATTATGTATGAACTAGGTTCGTACATTATAATCCATACTTAGAAAAATTATTTTAACATGTCCTGGAACCCGAGAAGATCGTACTCATGAAAGAATGTACAAACTGGGTTCATATAGTATGATCCATACTTAAAAAAATTTCATTATGTTCGTTTAACTGCTTATAGGGGAAAATAACTGACCAGATCATCCAGTATAAATGAGTATCATATAGTATAACCAGTTTTAAAAATATAAATTTTAAACTCTCCCCCGATATGTGTGTGCTCAGTTATCAATTATAATTACACTATCTCAGACTTAATAAAATGGAAAATACATACTTCAATTATAATAAACTCTAAACTGATCCTTATTTGAAGTCTTCAACAATCTAGAGTATAATTTTCCTAAAATATTAGTACACACAAGAGCAAAAACAATTCATCCAAAATATGTTAGGAGAAATAATAATCAAAGAAAAAACATATAAGTTGCAAGAATATCAAACATGCAAAAACTAAGTAGCAACTATCTCAATATAGCGCACATCTACCTTTTTCAAAATCAATTTTTAAAATTCAAAACTAATCTTCTTTTGGAAAATCAAGTAAATAATGATCATTATCGTCATGTTTCTTCAATTGATAATAAGTGATATTTTCTCTTTTTGGAGAGATACATCATTTATCATTATGATATGAAATATGAAATTAATGATCTCCCATCAGGATTGTAGTGGTTAAACATTATTAGAATCTGATTTCAACCCTGTAGGATCATTTGCAATTCTCATTTGAATTCAATTACTACAATAAAGATGATAACTTTTAGTTTCATCATCTAAACCCACTAGTAAATGATGTCTTTACCTTGAGGGGCAATATATTGTTTATAACGAGATGTTCAATTTTGAGACTATATATTTAATATCAAATTTTCCAAATAAGATTATACATTTTAAAACCACTTTTCCAAAAATTCCACCAACAATCCCTGTTGAGTCTAGTAATTAGGTTGTTAAGCCTAAGTGAGTGTCCCAAGGCTACCAAGAGGGGGGGTGAATTGGTAGTTTAAAAAAAATTAAAATTTAAGACCCCCTTTTTTTTTTAAATTTTGTAGAAAAAGATTTTTCAACCACAGAGTTTTTAAAACTGAAATAGAAAGTGCGGAAATGTAAAAACAGTAAAGTAAATGACACCAGATTTAT
>NW_021319041.1:213942-240281 GCF_001605985.2 Dendrobium catenatum
AAAAATAAGAATATTTTTTGAAGGAGTTGCACATGTACATACAAACAGATAATTGTGCGAGTTTTTTCAATATTCCCTCAAAACAAGAAGTCGGTATTTCAATCAAGTGCCATGAGTAATACTTTCCTTTAGCTATGGAGTCCATCAAATTGCCAACAGTAGAAATAGATTGTCATTCCTTCATCTAATCAAAACAACAATTTTATCCCAACTTTCAAAATGCAATTAGAACCATAGATTGTACCCGCATCCCTACGGTCATTAATAGAATAATATAGAAGCAATACTGTAATAAAAAAGGATTTACTTCACAAAATGTTTAGGAAGGTTCCAAATCAAGCGGGAGTTGTTTAGGAAGGTTCCTAATTAAGGAAGAATTATTTAGGAAAGTTCCTAATCAAGAGGGAGTTGTTTAGTAAGGTTCCTAATTAAGGGGTAATTGTTTAGGAAGGTTACTAATCAAAGGGGGAGCTATCTAGGAAGGTTCCTAATAAAGGGAGAGCTATTTAGGAAGGTTTCCTAATTGCGTTTATGTTGTTCATGAAGAGGTTAATTGTTTAGGAAGGTTTTCTAATTATGTTTATGATGTTTATGAAGGGTTTAATTATTTAGGAAAGTTTCTTATTTCTGTTTATGCTGATCAAGAATGTTTCAATTGTGTATTGTGTTAGATGCTATTTAAGGGAGAAGGAGAGTTTGGTCTACGGTTTGAAATTTATATTTTGTTGAATTCTAGGGTCTGTTTACAAGTTTCCTAGTAGTGTCTAGGATTTGTGCAAAGCTGATCTACCTCTCGAATAGTAGATCATTTGTATCTTACATTATTATTGAAGAGATAATCCAAAAATCATTCCTATCTTGTGTTAATATGTTTTCCTTCTCATTTTATTGTTATTTTTACAAGATATCAATTAGGACTGCAAAAAAAAACCTCTTGGGCAAGTGTTGAGTCTACAGGTTTTAGAACATGTTGCTTAAGTTGTAAGTAAGCCAACTTGATTTAGTAATTATTGAGAAGTTTGGTTATCGCCAAGATTATTTCCGGGAATCTGGATGAATCATTTAACCAAGTAGAGTTGGTAGCATAAATTAAAGATGCAACGAAGCATACAGGTTTTAAGAATATATTGCAAATACAAAGTCAAAATATACCAAATCTACAAAAGAAACAATAATAGTGAGAACAAAATTTATAAATGAAGCGACTATAATAAAGAATATGGTGTTCTGGACTATTCCTACCCAGCTGCAACAACAGGTTCTTCAGTGTAAGTGTTGACATGTTTTGCAACAACTTCCCATGCTGTATAGAAATCTAACAAGAAGGAAGAGGAAACATGCCATTAATATATCTTTGCGAAAGGGTAGAAATAAATCAAATCCATTTCAATATGAAAATAATGAAAATAATCAAAATAATACCTGCATTATAGTCAATAACTAAATTGCCACCACAATCATGATATAAAGATTGTGTGTGCATGTTAGAGTTTACGCTAGCAAGGAAATTAATTGCATATGTATTAGTGATCTTCAAGAGCATCTTTCATGTATTACTGAACTCAATAAAATAAAAAGAGGCTTTAACTTCCTTATTTAAGATAAATACACCAATTACCATATTTAAAAACAATTGGCTCTTGATAGGAAGGTGTCGGGGTATAAGAATAATTTAGAATTTATTTTCCATGTATTTTTCGAGTAGACCACAGATTAACCCAATAGTAACACTCCGTAATAATACATTTTATAATATTCCATGGGAAATTAGATGCATCTCTCAATTAATGAAAAATCAAAAATCTTTTCTCTAACTTGATAGGAGTTTAAGCCTAAAACATGTTTAACTATTCTACGATAATTCAGTTTAATGCTGACCCAACATGAATCTACTGACAATGTGAAAGGCCTCAAAGTTCAGTGTGATGCACTTTGTTATGCAAGAACATTACAATGATCCTGAAACAAGAATTCAACAAATAGAAGATAACTTGTAAATAAAAAGTTATAAAAACAATAACAACAACAGCGACTTCAAACCTTTATTTCACTATGTAGGAGATGCTACATAAATCTTTTTTTTTTCCATTGTGTGCTATTAAGAGTCAAATTCTCATTTAAATCTAATAAAAAAGATCATTCGTAAAACATTCTAATCAACTAATAAAAAGTTATAAAAGCAAGGATAAAATTAAACAAAGAGAAAACCAGAAACATAGCTGAGTCATACCATTTGATTTAGGTTATGAATCTTTCTTAGCTTACCAAATCACAAGTATCAAGACCAAAGAGAAAGAATGGCAATAATGAGGAACTTGGGGTAAGGTATCTTGGCATCCAACCCTTAGTGAAACTCAACTAGCATAGAAATACTTCAGACAAAAGAGAAAAGTCGATAAAAAAAGCTCTCTCTAAAGGCTTGATGTTGTTGTTGTTTTGTTGTATGAAAGGAAACAAATATGGAAGGCCAAAGACAACAGAAACTTATACATAATAATAATCCCACATAGTAATATAGAAGAGCAGTCAATGTGTTACATAGTTGGATCAAACAAAAAAATGTCAACAGTTACCAAATACTTTCAAGGCCATTTTAATATTATTTTATTATTATTTTATTATTTTTTTAAGGGCATTTTAATATGAATTGTATTGAATTATTCTACGGTACGACTTTGAATTCCCTCCTCGTTAAATTGACCATTCGGGTTGGGTCGTGAAAGAGCTAGGCCTGCCCACCGTGTCAAAAAATACACAAGTGGGTGATGTCGCAAGACATCATGGCCGTAAGTCTTCAATCTCACCATGCCAAGAAATATGTGAGTGGGTCTTCGGGTACCTATTAAGCTTTTTTTTAATTCCTTGCACACTAAAAAATTGGGAATTATCCCAATGTCTCCTGCTCAAAGGAGAAATTTGAGGTCTTGGCATGCCCACTACACTTAAAAAAACATGGTGGTGTTGTGAGATACCTCGGTTGTGGATCTTCTATCCCACCACAACAAAAAGGAACAAGTAGGTATTCATTTACCTAATAAATATTTTTAAGTTCTAGGAATTTATACCTTCGCGAGGCTTGAGGAGACAACGATAGTGGCAGTAAATATTTTTGGCAGGAGGCTATTTTGTTGTAAGTGGAGGAAAATCAAGAGACTATGATAGGTTTTAGTCAAAGAAGGTTCGAGGTGGAAGCAAGGATGGGATATTTTATACGACAAGTAGGTTGTCTGACAATTGGAGTGATGAGGACATCTGTCAGTGGAGGGATTATCAGAGACGGGATCGGAAATCAACGGCCACGATTGCATCTTTTTTTGAGTTATTATTTATATTTTTATTTATTAATGTATTGTTTCTGATTTTACCCTCACTTGAGGGGGTAGGTTATTGTGACGCCTGAGGGGCACATTTGTCTTTTGATGTTTACTACTATACTTGGTTATTTATATCCCTTTTGTCTTCTTGAGAGGGGATGATGATTACTATGAGATTTCTTTTTTCACTTGTGTTCTTGGAGAGCTTGTGAGCTTATGTGAGAGTTGAATGCCCAAGGTGAGGGCAATGAAATAAGCACCAGCCGCAAGAAGCATTCGGGCTCATGTTCTTCTTACTCCATCTTCTTCATCCTCTTCTCTAACCAGTCCTCCCCTTCCTCCTCTAAGACATCGGCCTCACCCCAAATCCACCCAAAATCAACCCCACCACCATACCCAAGCACACCCCCCCCCAAAAAAAAAAAAAAAAAAACCATCCTATCACATAACTATTGGCCTCTTCCTGCCTACCCACCCCCCCAAACCCATCCTATCACATAACTATTGGCCTCTTCCTTCCTACCCAAGCTGCTGGTCTCCACCTCTAAACCCTAGTAGTCGGCAACCATTTCCCCCATCCCGAGATCCTAAAGTTACCCAAATTTACTACTTTCCTAATTTATCGTATTATTAATTTGGAAGGTCTCTAATTCACATTCAAATGAATATGAATTTCAAACCCTTCCTAATTGATATAAACCTATTTTAGGAAAGCCCCCAATTCTTGCAAATATGAAATTACTTAAGATTTGATTTTAAATCCACATTCATCGCATGTGGACACATTCAACGTATATGGACACCTTCCCTTTTTCGGCTGAACCCCCCCTCTCTCTCTCTTTAATTGTTTCCTTCCCAATTGGGAGCTCCTATTAAGAAGACAATTAGCCACCCCTCCCCCTTATTCCCTCTTTAACTCTTTCATTTTAGGGAAATTAAAATAAAGTTTCCTAATTATCTCCTCCCTTAAATCTGAATTTAATTTCAGATTTCTCCCTCTTTGATTCAAATACATGTTCTACAACTAAATACTCCCTTTCCCTCTTCTATGGCCGGCCCTACCTCCACCCCACCACTTTTAATTAGCCCCCCTAACCTCCCTCCCACCTATACATCGATTATTTCAGGTTTTCACCTTCACCAAGATTGTTGTCCTACATCCGGAAATCATCCTAGTTGCAGTCCAGAATTTCCTGCACGCAATAGTTTGCTGCCTTGTTGTCCATGACCTCCTAGCTCTTTGACCAGATGTTCCAACACGTGACAACTTGCTATCCCGCCGTCCAGTAACTAGTTGTATAGTTACTGTCCTGACTTCCAGGAACTATTCGATCATTATCCAAACATCCAGAATTGTTGTACTGCTGCCTAAAGCATGTGAGAAGGGTTTATTGAGAGTATGAGTGAGTGGACCCAACTAGTGACTAGTCTAAATATTAATTTATGGATTTCCTTTGAAAATCCCTCATGTTATTCTAAGCTTGATTGAATTGGTTAATGTTATGATCCTAAATAATTATCGTGTAATTTGGCCTAAGCTGCATCATCCCTCTTATTGTATTTAATCTCTGTTGAATTCGCTATAAATTAAAATAATTATTATTGCTCTAATCTAAGGTGTTTAATTTCAACATTGGATATTTACATACGCATCTAGTTCTACAACATGGAGCTAGGTGGAAATTTAGGGTCATATATGGCTTGCAGGCAACAGAGCGATTGCATGTGGACAGGCAGGTTGCATACTGAAGGTTGTTTGGGACGGGCAAGCTGGAAGGGAATTGAGGCGATGAGGTAGATTTTTGTAAGTAAAGGGAGTAGTGGTGTTGACGTACTTTTTCGCATCGAGCCCGATTGGGCTCGATCGTGCTCGATCGATTCGATCGAAGGTCGTCAAGACGAAGTTGACTCAAATCGAACCTTAATTTAATTTAATTAAATAATTTTAATTAAAATCAAACCCCGTCGAGCGTCGTCGAGCTCAACTCTACACAATTCGACACCATTCGGCGCCGATTCGAGCTCAATTTCATGAAATTGACTCGATCAGGTTAAATCCGGGCTCAATTTCAGCCTTAATTTGTTAATTTAGGCTGAATTTAACTTTCAAGCCATCTCTTTGAGATCTAGTGCTGAGATTGAGCTCCAAATCCCACTCAATTTCATTTCAAATGGCAGCCAAATCTACTCGAGTAGATATTTCTCTCGTTTCTCGCAACGAGGCTGTAAGATGGGACCGAACAGGGGCGTCTTTCGGCTCTGTGCTGGCGCCCCTAAGTAAACGAAATGAGTGGGGAGCCTCATTCGGCTCCCCTGTTCTGTTCCTTCGCCCGTCCCGACACACAGAGAGAGCGAGCGAGAGAGCAGAGGCGAATCCCCTCCTTCGTGCGACTCCACCAGGCGGAAGCCCCGACCGGCCTCCCTCTCGCGTGCAGAAGTTACGACCGGCCTCCCTCTCGCATGCGGAACCACATTCCGACTCCACCTGGACGGTCGGCCAGACCAACCAAGAGCTCCGTCCCTCTTATCCGCCAGAGCTTCCAAGATCGCAAGCTTCAGGAAGTCTTTACACCTTCCTTCCTCAACTCCGGCGAGCTCGTAGTGGTCAAGAAAGCTGTTGGAGACTTCCAAACAGCAAAGGAAGGCTTCTACTCTCTTCCTTCTTCGTCTCCGGCGACCTCGAGGCGAGTCGGCAGCTGTTGGAGACTTCCAAACAGCAAAGGAAGGCTTCTCCTACCTTCTCTTTCAACTCCGGCGACTTCTCGACGATGAAATTAGCTCCAGGAGACTGTCAAACAGCAAAATCTGCTGTTTGGAGCGTGTAAACAGCAGCCATACAGTTTTCGAGAGCTGTCAAACGCTGAAAACTGCTGTCGAGAGTGCTTTGTACAACAAATCCACCCTCCGGAGTAGCTTGGACAGCAGCGGCGATGTCCAGAATACCTTGGACAGCGACTTGGAGCTTGGACAAAGCTTGGAACTTGGATAGGAGCGCTTGGACAACCCGGGGAAGGTATACCACTAGAACTTAGGCGAAACCTTAAAGCTCCCAAGGCCAATTGCAATGTGGTTGACGCCTCCAAGCCCTAGGTCCTTAGAAACTTCAATTTTTGCTCTACTAAAATCCTATATCCGCTGTCCCCTTGTTTAAATCATGAAAATTAAGTAAATTTCCATGATTTGTTCTCATGTGAGGGCTAAAAAGATAGCGGCGTGGCGATGGGGCGTTGGACTTGTGTTCAACGTCCCTATTTTTGCATGAAAATAATGTCCATGTCATGTTTAGTACTCTTGCCTTTGACCAAACCTTAGGTTTAGTAGCTCGCCCAATGTCTAATGAAATGTAGAAATGCGAGGTTTCTTGTCTAAGAGTGGCACGCGTTAACATACCCTAAAACTTGTATGTTTCAACTAGATTAGCACATGCATGTGTTAGTTTTACACCGCCATGACATCCACTATCTCCTCTAAATTTGTTAGACGTTCAAGCATGTGTTTCAATCATTTTTTTTATGAGGTTAGGGTTTGTTCATGAGCACTTTTAATTCATGCTACAAACTCTACAATTAATGAATTGATTGGAAAATATTATTGAACTCCAAATTTAGGAAGGCAAAGCGAAAAAGAAAAAGTTTTTTTTTACATGCTCTCATTTCTTAACGCTAAACTAAGCTTGCAATATTCGCTATATGTCTATGGCTATGATCCTTGTACCTACAATTTGCAAAACCCTGAATATGCCCACCAAACTTATGGATGCTTGTAAAGCAAAGATGGGGTGGTCTATGGCTTCAAGGAGCTTATAGATTGCACCCCATCATATATTGGAAGTTTGTTGGACATGTTTAGTATAGTTTGTAAGTTGATGGGTTAAGGGTTTTAACACATAACTTAGGCACTTGGTGAAGCTTTCGAAAAGACAATCGAAAGCCTTCACCCTTAGGCTCCCCTTAGACTCTAGAAAACTAATTCTTAGAGCCTATCCATAGGATTTCTAATGACATTCCATCCTATGTCTTTAGGTCCCTTAGATGATATCATATATTGTCTTTCTAGGAGAGTCGTAGGAGCATGTCCACCCTATCCGACCTCTCAAATCATGCCAAAATTGATTTGGAGATCGTTTCATGAATCGGGAATTCTCCAATCAAGTTTTCCCTTCCCATGCATAATGGTTTGGAGCACCTCAAGGCTCCAAACACTCCGATGCATGAAACCTTTTGACTTAGGACCAAAATCCTAGGTTTGTGACACTTTGTTTATTAATACAAGATCAATAAGCATTTGTCCATTACCCTTCATCTTGGATATCTTGGAGCCCTCCCAAGGCCCCAAAATAATCCATCAACTTTAATCATCATGACTTTAGGAACAAGTCCTAAGTCATCTCCCTTTTGTTGAGACAAAAATCAACAAATGCATGCACTTCCGTAAGTGATATTTTGGAGCTTCTCTAAGCTCCAAATGTCCATCGTGTGTATCACTTGAACTTGAGACCAAACTCTCAAGTTCTCTTACTTAGTTTGTTGAACCATCTAATCAACAAACACTTTACTCATGTGTTGTATTTAGAGACTGTCTAATACTCCAAATGCTCCTCCTGCACATGAATCTTTGTAGTTTGGAGTCAAACTCTAGGCTATCAACCCTTGTGTTGGAACATAAAACCAACCCATCTTTTCCATCCTTCGTTTGTTAAGACATACAATTGACAAATGAATGTTCCACTCCCCCATGTATGATAATTCGAAGTCTCCAAAGGCTCCGATCAATTATCATTACATGATAGTCAAACTTTAGAAACAAATTCTAAGTAATCCTCCATTTGAATGTTGAAACAAAATCAACAATCCTTCTCTCTCATACATGATTATTTGGGACATCTCAAATCTCCAAATGTATCATTGTATGAATCATCTAGACTTTAGAACCAAATCCTAAGGCGTTTCTTCATTTGTTGAGTCATAAAATTAACAAATGAGCATCTATCCCTATTCATTTGGCTCCAACCAAGTGAATGACCTTCCCCTTGAGTATCAAGTACTCAAAGAGCATTCATGAGATTTTGTAACTTCAAAGTCACATCTCTCTCCTTTAACCCCAAAGTTACAAGGAGCCTAGCAAATCACTCATGCATTGGAACGCAAAACCAATGAATCCTCTAGATTTGGGATTTAAATCTAGGTCCCCCTCCTCCATTCACTTAGCCTAACTTAAGTGGATGATAACCTCTCTTTGGATACTAAATGTCCAAAGTGCACATTCAATCGGCAACTTGCAAGTTGCATTCTAGTCATAATCTATTATAAGTCCAGATTATAAGAGAACTTATGAACCTTCTTTTACCCTCCCATGTACAATCACTGGAGCGTTCTTGAAGCTCCAAGCGTTAGATTACATGAATCATTATAGCTTGAAACTAAGTTCTAAGCTATCCCCCTTTTTGTTGGAACATAAAACCAACAAACCATCTTCTTCCTTCAACCTCAAAGTTGTAGAAAGCTTCTCATATAATTTATTTGTTGGAACACAAACCAATGAATAATCTTTTGGACATAGGATTCAAATCCTAGTCTCCCTCATTTGCTTAGCCACTATTTAGCAAATGAATGCTCCTTCTTGGACACTCAATGCCCAAGGAATTCCTTTCAACATGCAATTCAAAATTTGCTTGTTGCTTCTCTTTTCTACAACTTAAGGGTTGTAGAAAGTCCTCTCATTTTCCTAAATCCAAATCTAGGAGAATGGTCGTCTCCCCTTTGAACACCAAAAATTCAAGGGCACTCATGAATGTGGAATCTATAAGTTTCACATGGTTTCCCCTTTTCTACAACTCAAAAGTTGTAGGAAAACCATCTTATTCTCCTAAAAATCAAAATTAGGAGAATGTACTCATCTCCTTTGAGCACCAAATGTTCAAAGGATCCCTATGATTTGCAACTTTTAAGTTGCATTTCTCTCCCCCTTTTCCTACAAGCCAAGATTGTAGGAGAAAATCTGAATCCATGTTTGTGCTCCCAAAACCCAAATTGGGAGGATGAATCCCATCTTTGGACACCAAGTGTTCAAAGAAACCACTCTAATCCGCGACTTCTAAGTTGCACTTCGGTCTATTTCTTTTCCTACAATTCTAAATTGTAGAAAATCTCTCAATTCCCCTTCATTTGCCTAGCCTCAAATTAGACAAGTGAATTTGTTCCTTTGAACATCAAAAGTTTAAGGAACATTTGTGGATTTGCAACTCACAAGTTGCATGTTTCCTTCTCTTATTTCTACAATCAAAAAAAGATTGTAGGAATTTTTCTTATTTCATTGACCCAAATTGGGTGAGTGAACATCCCATCTCCTTTTCTCCTCCAACCCAAAATTGGAGGATGAAACATTTCTTTTCTTTGAACACCACATGTCCAAAGAAATTCCTCCAATTTGCAATCTCTAGATTGCCCATTGGACTATTTGTTTTCCTACAAATCTAGATTGTAGGAAACCACCAAAATCCTCTTCATTTCTCTTAACCCAAATTAAGAAAATGAAATTCCTCCTTGAATACAAAAATTCAAGGAACCACCTTCTTGATTTGTAACCTTAAAGTTATTAATCATTTTTTACTCCTATAGGCTCCAAAAGTCTTAAGGAATTCCTTACCTTAGCTCAAAGCCATATGTTCTTTTACTTTTCCTACAACTCAAAAGTTGTATGAAGCCCACTTTCACTCAACCTATATTGAGTGATCCAATTTTGTCCCAAATAATCGTACTTGTTGAACCAAAAATAACAAGTAACTTCACCTCAAGCTTAGGATTCAAGTCCTACTTCTCTTTGCCCTTCCAAACCCAAGTTGGAAGGGGGCAATTCTCTCTTTGGACATCAAAATGTCTGAAGATCTTCATGAATTTGCAACCCAAAAGTTGCATTTTCTCCCCAATTCTCCTCCAACCCCAAAGTTGTAGGAGATTTCTCCTCTCTTTGGCTCCAAAAGCTAAATGGAACTCTCCAACATTTAGCACAAAAGCTAAATGTTAGATTCCTACCTCTTCTTCTTGGCTCCAAAAGCTAAGGAGAATTTCCCTCAACAAGTGGCCCAAAAGTCACATGTTGGACACTCCTTCCTTAGACCCAAATTCTAGAAGGACTTTTAGTGCGACATACCACAGAAGCCTCACACACTTAGGTGCACAGCCCCTTAGGCATGCTAGGATTAGGATTTTTCTTTGTGTGCGCATGTGATTGATGTTGTGGATTGATTACCCTTGGATTGTCTGCGTGTGGGCACTTGCCCATAAGTGGTTAATATAGAAATATAAATGCTTTTCTGTGCAGGATGTCATGTCCAAGAAGGGGGTAAATGTCATGATTTTATTAATGCTATTTGCTTACAGGCGCTGCTTAAAACCCCCCAGGAGACATGACCAATAGTGTAAAAGCAGGGGGCCTAGCACTTAGCACTCTAAGTGTTAGGCCAATTTTGAGATGATTACATGCTTAATTATAGAAACTGCCTCCTAACTCTATTTTGCAGATTTGAGTCTTTTTTCTATTTTATATCATGTATTTGATTAGATCTAGGATGTAAAACTTGTGGGGTTTGATTGAAAAGAAGGGAGGATCGAAGGAGAATGCACCATTTTGGAGATGAAGCCCAAAGACCTCCTTGATTGTTAAAGCTTGAAGACCCCCACAAGTAGAGTCTGTAAATATAATTGGGTTGTATAATGGCAGGCAACTCAGCTGCCAAACATGTTTGTAATAACTGGGACATTATTTACATTTCTATCTTTATTTATATACAAAAGCATGTGTTGAAGTGTTTATTGGGTGCGCAATAGAAATGCATGTCTTTGGTTTCTTCTCTTGTTTTTGTGGGTGTGGCCTGGACTTGATCACGTTAGGCTCTTAGGATAAAAACTAAGTTTTCTACCCCTTAATATGTAAGCAATCTAAAAAAATAAAATCAAATTAGGCTCCATGTTTTTCAAGTAAAAAAAATTGCATGGCTCCCTTCAAGGAGCCAAGTTTTAAAAATTAAAACAATCATGCATAGCCCAAATGTGTTGCATGTAGAATGCCCTCACTTAAGGATTAGATAACAAAAGTCTTTTTCTTTATAAGTCAACATTTGCATACCACACACTAAGGCATCTTGGCCTCAAAGCCAAGTTGTAAGACCTATCTTCTAAATAAAAACAACCCTACCACTCTACATTTACATTGAGATCGAATAACATGGTTTTAAAAGCGATTAGGGGGAGTTTAGATGGTAATCCCTTCCGGGAGGGACAATAAATCCAGAGGTCGGGCGGGTTATGCCTCTTGTGAGGTGTAGCTTGTAAGTCCCTCATTGCACTTGTTAGATCTAGGTTCGAGGCACTACCTGTCGGTAGTCCTCACCTTAGTCTTAATGTCCGAGGCATGGGTTGATTCCAAATCACCCTATAAGCCCTCATCCTTCGGGCAGTTCCTACAATATATGTTGAAGGAATATAAGCCCCAACATTCTAATAAAAAGTTCAACTTAAACCAAAATTTAGATTGCTAAAATGTAAAGCCCAACATAGGATAGTCCGAGCACCTCTGAGTTTCCCTCAGAATCAAGTGCTCCTACTTTACCTTCTCTTGGACTTCACTCCAAAAATTTGATTCTAAGTTGATCAACCCTCTTCCTTGAAATTCCTAAAGACCAAACCTTTAAGCAAGACTTTCATGGATTTTAAAACAACAAAAATCAATTTTAGCCAATATTTAGATGACTTCCAAAGAAAGAAAACCACTAGTTTAATTAAAAGTTTTCCCAAATCAAACTTGGGATATAATTAACCATAGGGGCTTGCCCCTATGGGATGTCTGTACCCCAGAAATAAATAAATCCCACTCAATCAAACATTGAGTGTGGGAATCTCTGTTAAATAATTGTAAATTTTGTTATTGAGCCCATAAGAAAATTGTATTTTTACCCTCCGGGGTAATATATCGTATTCTTATGCCGTGCCCGATTATAAAATATGCAATCCGTTTGAGGATACAAAAATTCTCCAACAAGTGGTCATCGATGGGGTTATACAGGAGATTAATCAGCCTTAGGGAAATGCACAACAGCAACAACTAGGTGGCAACCAATGTTAAAGACAAGCTTTGAATTTCATATTACTCTGGTACTCTAGAAATATGTGTTTTTTTCAAGACAATTTTGATATTCCGAAAGCATTGGCGAAATCTGTTTCACAAATGAATGACATTTAGGCCACACAAGGTCACATATGTAAATCATTGTTTATCATCACATACTCATCTTGTATGCAAGCATTGCTGTCTTCATGAATTCAGCACTATAAACATGTCAATATAGCATTTTCTATAAATGGACAACGCTTTGAGCAATTTTAACTATGAACAAGGTGTTTCACGTTCATTTAACTCTTCGTCGCATCGATAGATCACCATTGCATCGATTGATTTTCATTCAAATCACATTTGTTCAAATTGACCGTGAAATATATATAGAGGTCAACATACTACTGCTCTTTTCGATAAGCCAAACAAATCTATCCAAGCCATAAAGAAAATTTAAACAACTTGCTCAGTTGGATTGCCTAAACCTTAGTGCTACAGTTAATCAATCATTCCCTATGAATGTTGATGATATAATCCACATAAAAGAACAAGATATTTTAGGAGGTAAAGCACTTCAGTTAAAAGCAGATAGCGCATGCTCAATGCACGGTTGCAATGATCATGCCATTGATGGATTAGCCAAGTTAGGCACAACATTGCTTCCAGCTTGATTGGCTATAAGAATAGTAGGTATTTTCTGAACTGCAATATGGCACAAATAGAAGCGCTACTACACCTAGAGTCAAAGAATTTACCAACAACATCAGCTTCACAGAGCGAAGAAAGACTATGTAGGCCAAGAGCTTTCACAGTGGAATCTTCACTCTCAATGCATGACTGAAAAACATATCAAACCAAAAAATGTTAAATACAAAAAAATGATTAATATATGAAAACAAGTTTTGGTTAGGCTATACCGACACAGAAAGTATGAGGTCAACACCCCTGTCGAATTGTCCTTGCAAACATCACGAACTGAAACAGCTACACTAACACAAATCTCCCTGACACTCAAAATTTGATAATGTTTTTGGACTCAGAACACCCTACACAAAAAAGAAGGTTAAGAGTTGAAAAAAGTGATCAATGAGGAATTATAGAAATTGACACAACACGATACAGTCAGTTCTCTTGAACTTCGATAAAAAATACACACAATTAGGCATCTTCCAACTTCAATTCTTCATTGCTAATATTGCAGATTTTATGTTCATTAAATCCCGAGCTAATTTACAACTAAATCCACATCACTGCATATAGACAGCTACGTTGATAACTTATATTATAGTATTATAATATCTGTCTCAAGAGTAATTTATTTAACCATGGAGATAAAGTAAAAGAGTAATCAGCAGAGAAATAAGCAGTTTAGTACTAAAATAAGGAGATTAACCTATAAATATAAATGTCTGATGTTCTGAAGGACTTAGTTTTAAAGAAGCCATATCCAATGCATAATGCTTCACCAATATGACCTTTGAAGACTGGGGATGCACAATAGCCTTACCAGTACAATACCTGAAGTCTGATTCTGGGATTGCATAAACAAAAAATACAACTTACATTTGATATGCTAGCTCAATTAAATATAGTACTCATTTTTATGAAAAAAAAACTCTCAATATAAAAATATGTCACACTGGCTTTAAATATTATCTCAAGAAATATAAATGCTATACAATAAATAAGTTGCTCAGCAGTTGTTAGAAGTACGTAACATGGCAATGTCGAGAAGTGTTTTGTTATAGATTCATATGAGAGCAGCAATACACTATCATTATAGGTTTATTGCCATATATATTTGAATAATGTTATTAGATCCTCTCCTCTCTTTAAAAAGTCAAATAGTTCAAGGGATGCATCGTATAGTAGCATGATGTGACCCTTAAAATATTACTTTTCTGGTATAGGTAGAAAAAAAACAGCCATCAGACTCCCAAGTCCAAATAAGACCATAAAGTCGATTGAAAACTCATGAAGTTATAAGAAAAAGTTAACATACAAAAATCAAATATGTAATACAAAAATTAAGATATTAAGTATTCAAAAATTCATTCAAAGTTGTGTATTCTGTAGAATGAAACCGACATCCCACTTTGTACACACTCTTAGGACAGGCTGATATTCAAAAAGATTGGGGAGGAAAGTGATCTAGTAATATTAAGGAATACAGGCTGATGTTCAAAAAGATGTTCAAGCACACCCATCATACTAGTTTATAAGGTGCAGTTAACAACGAGGGGTTGGTAATAATGTTGACCCAAAATATCTTTCTTCATATAATCAAATTATGAAGGTTAATTAAGAAATATCTTACAATTAATCATTAAAGAAAAAATCTTAATTTAATTATAAACATCAATCTTTGAGGTTTTTCAATGAAACCAGTAGCTTTGTGTACAAAATTCAAAATTTGATGAAACATATGACATAAATTTTCCTTATGACATGTTTAGTAATTGGTCGTAATTGATTTGCATAATGATTACTATTTAGCTGAGTGATTGGAAAAAGAAGGGCAAAGTTTAAGATATTTGATTTTTATAAGGATATGTTCTAATGGGGTCTTGTTTAGGCTACCTTGGAGTGTGATACCATTGGCCAATTAGGTCTGGCTGCGATAGCATTGCTAAATCTGAAGAATGTAACGAACATATGAATGGTATGGAAGGCTTTTAGATGTTGAACGTACCTGAACTGATATAGTTGTTGGTCTCCTAGCATTAACATATGTTCTAACTTCTAATAAGGCATTTGAAATACTTGAAGGAACTTAGCCTATCGAGAAGACATTTTTTAAATTATTTTAGAAACTTCCAACATTCTAACCATGGAGCAACTATAATTCAAAATCTTCTAAAGCATGCATATATGAAAATCTTCAACTCTATTAACACTTAACACAATAAACATTCATAAACTTTAGCTAGAAGTTGAAGATAATAAAGATGCCTTACTTGCAAATGCTGAAATACCCTATCACTTACACAGCAAATGAATGGCCACCGCATGCAGTGATCTAGAAATTACAATTATAATCAGAAATGAAATTTGAGCGCACAACTATGCATCTGCATGCACTTAAAAAAATTATAAAAAAAAAAACAACAGCTACTTTAAGGTAATCACAAAACTTATAAGAATGAAAATTATTCTTGCACACAAGCTCTGACACAGGGTAGGACGTCAACTTTATATTCTTTTCGTTTACAAGTTACCATTGATTAGGAAGTGTAACAAAAAGCTTGAACTTTGAAGTTCTAGTAGAAGAAATATAGGACTGAAAAGTAGACAGAATGTACATTAAAAATCATTGTAAGTTATCTTTCAACATAGTGTCGATGGTACAAAATAATAGACTAATTGGCCATCATAGGACACTAAAATAATGTATATCAAACAATCTTGAGGCTATTCAGTATAAATATAGAACTTATGGCTGTTAAAAAGGTTCATCATACATATAAAACTAACATTAATAGTCTACTGAATAATGTTGCTTCCATTTTGCATAATTACTAGTTGGATGTGATTGTTTCTAGCATGTTGCAATTGGAGATAACCTATTTCTTTTTGAAGTTATCTTCTTGTAATAGTGCAAGGCTTTAATTGTAATTCGGTGATATCTTTCCTGTGCTCTTTTCCCATTCTTTTATTTTAGTTATGATTGCATGTGTGATTAAATATTGTCAAAGGTCAAACAATCTAAATTTTTTTCATAGAGTGAGTTAAAGATCGAACATACGACTCTTTTATGATCCTTAATATCTATGCAGGATTTTTGTTAAACAATGCTTAAATAATCATTTGTCAAGATTCTTTCAATTTTTTTAATATAAACTAAAGGGACAATTAATTTTTAATAAAAGTTCATTGCGCGCAAATTTGACCTTACTCGCCAAATTTTGTGAATCTCATCTAAGATCTGTATCAAAAAAATTCACAGACCCTAAGATGTTTAAATAAACTACATAACTAACTGATGATGAGTATTTTGTTTTTTTGGCTTTTTAAACTATACACCAAATCCTTAGGAAATGTTTTGATAAAAATCTAAACAAAAAAGAATAAATGATGCATCATAAGTCTAAGAACTTAGCACATTTGGAAATGAGATATATAACAAAGAAATAGGATAAACCCATGAAGCACGAACACATACACATGAACACAGACATGGCACAAACACTGCGACACAACATAACAATAAAAAATAAGACACAACACGCCATGGACATAATGTTATATTTTATAAATGATAAATATAAAATACAAAATTCCTACAATTATCTATTATAAGGAAGCACAAGATAAGGTATAATATTATAAAAGAAACTTTATAATATTAAAAAAACAAATACAATTAATATAATAAAAAATTACTCAATCAAATTAAGTATTAAACTATTAATTACTAAAAAAGGCATAATTTCAACTTTTAAACCCATGAAGCACGAACACATACACATGAACACAGACATGGCACGAACACTGTGACACAACATAATAACAATAAAAAATAAGACACAACACACCATGAACATAATGTTATATTTTATAAATGATAAATATAAAATACAAAATTTTCAAGGTAATAGATCTTGCCAGGGCAAATAGTAGTAAGCTTAACAACTATGGTGCTGTGATTCAAAAACATCAACTGAGTTTGTCAGCTCATATGACAATGCAATGGTAACCATAAATGCCAGTTATCATCATAATGAAGTTTATAATAGTCATAGCATCATTTATTATCTATTTGTGGAATAAATAACTATTGTATTTCTTGGCACCTTGTGCCTTTTCACGTTGAGTGTGACAATTTATTCTAGAAAAGGAGAGTAGAATAACTTTGGAGAAATGAATCAAATTGAACCCCTAACTTTTTCTGAAAGAAAACAATTGTCAACGACTATATCAAAGTACCAATTTGGACACTTCACTCTTTAAATAGATACCAAATTAGTCCTTCCATGATATCATTTAGATCCCTGATTAAAATGTCAAGGGGGCAAAATGACACTTTTAAATAGTCAAGCCTTTGTAAATGGTTTGGGGACCATTTTGATCCTTATCTCATTAACTTGGATTCATTACTTTTTTCAGTAGATTTTAATAAATAATAAAAGAACATAACATACAAGTATTTTTGAAGAATTGCTCTCAAATTTCAATAGATTATTAATGTAGAAGAGAGCAGCTTGAAATATTTTCATGCCCTGTTTAGGGTTCTGAATGCCAAAGGCAACGAGAGGATCAACTTCGGAGTTGTCAAAAGCAGGAAATATAACTAAACTGTAAGCTATTGAGCCTAGCAATATATTCACCCCTGCAAGAAAGAAAACTGATGGCATTAAATCAAAGTATACCTGACAAGCTCAAACAGATATTGAAAGATGAAATCTGCAGTAGCTGGTCCTTGAAACATGTTCAATTTAAAATTAATAAAAGCTGTAATACCGAAAAATATGAAAAACACACCTTCATAATGGCTATATGATGATTGAGGAAATGTAGCTTTTTCCCTCTCAATAGTTAATAGATGCTCCCTTAACCATGACTTCCAGTATAATGGCCCACAGTATTTTTCATTTTCACAAGTGATCTTATCACTAGTAAACAAAAAGAAATAGGAACTATATGGCAATTGTTGGCCCTGAAAATTAAAATGCAAAATAAATAGCCAAAATGAAAGGGTTTCAAAAGATAAAGAAAACATTCCAATATTTTAAAGAAAATTTGCAAATCATTAAATGAAGCAAGCACGAACATCAACACAGCAAGAAAACTGCATATCAATTTAATCACAACAAATAAAACTTAAAGTTGACAAGAAAATCCATGTTTAACATCCAAAGATAACAATTGAATATTGTATAAGGTATGCTTAGGTGGATGAGTGGCTTCACTCTTACAGATAGAATGCAAAAAGAATATATACGTGAAAAAGTTGGAGTAGCTATAGTGGCAGATAAGATTAGAGAGAGCCGACTTGGATGATTTGGTCACATAAAACAACGACCTTCTGATGACCTGGTTAGAAGAGTGGATGTTTTAAATTTAGCCTATGTTAAGAATGGTAGACGTAGGCCTAAAAATAATTGATTAAAATATATTAGAAATATCTTTTTTTATTAGATTAAAAATATATTAAGTAAATCCTAGCCATTTTTTAAGTTATATTTTCCCATTAGCCTGATTAATTAATTAATAACTTCCGTTATGACCATCCCAATAAATGTTCAACTTCTAGTCATCTATTTTGATGGCCCTTTCAATGAGGCTTAATGAATGAGCACATCAAATATGGTGCATGCACATCAAGGGATTTATTGGTCTTAAGGCCGGTCCGATTCAACCTAAAAAATCGTTTGTGTATCAAGCCAAACGAATCAGGTTAGAATCGCCAGTTCAACTAGCGAACTGATAAACCGGTTATGATTCCCTTTAAGCCGGCCGGTAAAACTTCTTAATTATTTAAATTATTAAATAAATTAATTTAATATATCTTGCATACAATTTTAAGTAATATTATAATTTAACAAATTAATCTAAATTTAAAAATGCTTATTTAAAAAAAATTGAACTAAATATTTTATATGGCTCCATTACTCTGTGTGAGTTCTTATCTCATTTAAACTCAAAAAGCAATATAAAAATTATCAAAGGGAAGTTCTCAAGTGATGTGGAATTAAATAAGTTGAAATTCTTAGTTCTTATGTTTACATCATTGACTATATATTTTGAAACATAGTTTTTAAATAAACTTTTTATAATGTAAATAGTATTTATTTTAAATTAGTAATGTTAAATAAATTATATACTTCATTTATAATTAATATAATATATAGAAAACCTTATTGCTTGGTTATTAGAACTTAAAGAGAAGGAACATGATTTTTTTAATATATTCTTGCAATAATAATGATGAGCAAAGTAAATTTACAATAATTAGTATATCATACATGTAGGTGAACATGCACTATTCAACTAATTAAGTAAAAAAGGACAACAAATTCTCAAAAAAAAAAAATATTAGATACTGTTCGCTCAAGAAAAATGACACTCAGCACGAACCCCGCTTTTCAAGCATAGGGTTCTATTTTCCTTGAGGTAGATTGAATTTTAATTAATCAAACTTCTACCAAGGATTTTATTGAGATTTATTTAGATTAGGATCCTTACTTCCTATGAGCACAAGCCCGCATAGTTAATTATCTATCTTACTTCGTAGGTGAGAACTCTCGATTAAGGATGAATCATTTAGTATAGCTTCAAAATTTAAGTTTTAGTTTCATTTGTGAGGGGTAGAGGTTGACCTGATCAAGAATCTATGATTCCACCATCCTAGAAATACTGTAAATCTCAATCTACCAATGCTAACAAAACATTGATTACATGTTAGTTTAGATTTTGGATAGATCTTACGGCTTTCATTGAAAGCTGCATGTTAGTTTTAACTTTGAGGCTTAATCGGGTTTGTTTTATCACTTCAATTTGAAAACTTTCTGTTGACCTCCATGTAAAGACCAATAGTGGAGAGCAGAAATCCCGCATACGTACCTGAATCCCGCGATACTTTCCCGAAATCGCCCAAAATCACAGTAGCACGGCACCGAACAGTCCATGTTTTCTGCCCAATCCCGTTCCAGCTAGACGCTCCTCTCGTCTTTAAAAGCCAGATGAGACGAGGCTTAAGCTCTACACACACGACTGCTTCCACACTCACTTCCCTCCGGCTCTGCTTCGTGCTTCCAACGACCCGACACTAGAACCGCAGAAGCCCTTCCGACCAAACTCTGCCTTAAACCACAGCCTCGATCGATCTCCCTTCGTCACGCAGAGCCAGCCGAATCCAAAGCCTATGCCGCCGACCTCCTCAGCCTTGATATCTTCAACAACATGTAGTGAATGTTATAATACTCCTATAATCAGTAATAATCCTGTACTAAGAAAATATACTAGCTCCCTACAAGCAAGAGTAAAGGGTCCTTATAAGGGATTCGACATACACACTAAATATCACATACAATCTACAAACAAATGCCAAAGACTACAACAAGTGCAAGCTCCTACGATCCAAAGCAGGAGACTCGTTAGTGCACTACGATTCACCTGTAGAAAGAAACCATAGTGTACGACGGTCTGCCTGTATAAAGCAGCGAACAACTCTATTCAATAGCTGCTACGCCACGTCACCGGATCTGCAACATTCGTAAAAGCAGATAGAAGGTTCCAACAAAGTCTGAAATAAATACCTCTGCACGTGCTCTATAAATTGTATATACATAGGTACACTAAAGGGGAAAATACAATCTCAACTCGTATGGGCCCCGGCGAGCGTGTTATTGGTACACACGTGACGTCTAGGGATGCTGCGCGGGTTGATAAGTGAATTCAAGTTCGAACCTGATCCTTCTATATGGATCGATAGACGTCGACAGGGTTTGAACCAACAAACAAATATACGATTGTGGCGACCATTATATTTATCTTAATACATTCATATTAGGCCTTCAAGGTCTATAACAATACGAATTCACTAATAAGGGCATAAAACATACGAAATCCGATCCTCTATCGATAATTTGATAGAGTTGACAAGATTCAATCAACAAAAGAAAAATGACCCCAAACACCCCGATGATGGCCGTGTTGAATGCAGATCTCAACCGGAGGGGTTCCCAAATATTTTCAAATGCCTCTCAAATATCCAAAGTCCATAGCTCCACCCAAAATACCCATAAAAATTAAAAAAAAAACCCAAAACTCCATCCAAAACTCTACAAAAATCATAAAATTAAAAAATATTTAAAATTAAAATGAATCCATCAACACTTAAAGCAAAGCCCATCCACCCTCCACAACAGTCTGTCAGGGTGGACAAATTCAAATAAACTCTAGCTCACAAAAAGCCAAATGCCTACTCAAAAATATCACTAGGATCCATTCTCAAACAATCTCTTGCCAATAAGGACGTGGTACGTGTCCTCTAACCGGCAGTTTCGCCGCCAAATGGTATTGCAGGTAAACGGTTATGACCCGGGGCCCTCTGAACCGAGTGGTTTTGCTGCCAAATGGCACCACAGATAGCGGTTATGGCCAAAGCCAATACACTCCTTAGTGGCGTTAAATCCTTGAGATATGAATCAATAGGATATGATCAATAGGGCACAAAGCCTCCTGTTAGCTAAAGTGGATTCAAATTTGTCCCCTTAGGCAAATACTCATCCCAAGTCTATAAGGTCTCCTTGGATGAAGCAACCCATAGCTGCCGACAAGGATCCTTCTGTCAGGTTGGGTCGACTACCTCCTCTGACTAAGTAGACCAGGGACCACGATAGCCCGGGATGATGGAACCATGGGATCTTGATCGAGCCCATCATCCATTCCCCCACCATCCGCTTTAAGTACACGATGGTGAAATTTTTTTTTTAAATATCAAATTTCCAAACATCCAAATTTTCCAAATTCTCAAATTCTCCAACTATTTCCAAACCCATTGCTACTACTATACGCTTGATACTATATATCTATGGATATAATGTATCTGATTGACGACTAGCCTTAATCGAAAGTTCTCTCTCGTGATCGGGAGGGGTAATTATCTATAGGGGCTTGCGCCTATAGGAAACCAGAACTCATATCATAAAGTCCTCACAAAATGAGGGCGAAATCTCTGGGTAGTGTCTTATCTACAAACTCATCTGCCTTTCAAAATTTACTTCGGAACTTATTCAATTAAAACTGCCTCGCCGAATAAAAAGAAAAGCGGGCGGCGGCCGGAGCTGAATTTTCGGAGCCCACACTTTCAAAATCCATAATAATGTAGTATAATCAAATCACTATACATGTGAGTTTAAATCATTATAATTCATTATCCAATCAGCATCTTATATCATATGCTCAATATCACTTGCTAAGTATAGGAAACATGTGCTTTATAATCATTAATCAATAAACAATGATTTGGTAGTGGTAACTACAACATTGAATCATAAGTAATATTAAGTACTAGTATCTAAAAAACTAATGGTAGTGACAATAAAATAGTGAAGTATCAATAAAATAGTAATCAGCAGAATAATAAAATAGAATAGTAAAAGTAGTGCAGTAACATTTATTCCAATAATCACGCTTAATAAGTAAGGAGTTGTTGCTTGAGCGATGTTTTTCTAGTAGTCGATAATCAATAATCAATAATTAGTAATCATTGGCCAATTAAACAAATTCATCTTGCCTTGCCCATCAACACAGTAGTAACTCTTTATGACTTTCAATTAGTGAATCATATTAATCAATAGAGGATAACATCAAACCAAGTACATGTCGGTCAATCTTCAACTAACATCATTAAAGCCAGCCTTTACTTATCCTCACACATACTATTATCACAATATTATAATAGTAATAGAAACCAAGTATTACTCAATCACATACTCATATTCATTCATAATGCCTATATTACTAATATATTTGTATTAAAAATGCCAAAATTTCTATTATGAGAAAATCGTATAAAACACATTAATTTTAATTTTATTTGATGAAATTATAAAATCATCTAGTTAAATATCTAGAATAATCAATACTATAACACAAAATGTTACATGGTCAAAGTTCACTAAATCTGAAAAAAAAAATATAATAAAATCAATTTCGAAGTTGGATGGTCAAAATCAAAATCTTTGAAAATAAGAATATGATTAAGCTCACCTACCATGATATGAGTAATTTTAGTAAAAATGTTGAAATGGATCGGTGACTACAATTCAAGCTTTTTATTTTTCTCTTATCCTTCTCTCCACCTTCTCCTTTTTCCTTCGACGGAAATCCCTGACGGAAGAGGGAGTAAGGGCAATGAGTGGAGAATATATTTATATATTAGTGTAGCGCCACAATGCATGAAGGTCTAGCCTACAACATCACAAGCTCATCACACAATGTCACAAGTTTAGTGCTGTATAGGGGTGTTAAATTTGACCTGACCTGAAAACCCAACATGATAATTTCGGATTTGGGTTGACCTGAATTTGAAACGAGTCAGGTTCGGGTTGTAGTTTTTAACTCGTTCAAAAAATGGGTCGGGTTGACAAGGGAACCCAAAAATGACAAGTAATGACCCGGCTGCTCGATCTGCCTACATCGTTCAGCCCGCATACATTAACTCGCTATTGTAGTGCCACGCATGACGCGACGTCAGCATCACATCACCTGGTCGAGTCTCGTCTGCCCAGTGCGGTGATGCCTGGCTGCCCGCGATCCTACTGTCGAGAGTGATAGCGCGCTAGGGCCCAGTCGCAAGACTCGCGTCTACCCAGCCATTGTCAAGGACCCGCGATCGAGCCCACCGCACGTCAGTGCTGCCCACTGCACTCTACTGCTGCCGAACACTGCCAGCCTGTGTTGCTGTCAGACGTTGTCAAACCTAAAAAGTGCATCACGTGCCGTTGTCAAAGCCGTAGCGGGTCAGGTTAAAAGTGAATATTCACACCCATAAGGGGTATTTTGGTCATTCTAACCTTAGGTCCACTGGGGGCTGAAATGAGTCCAGCAAAAATATAATTTATTGATCAATATGTCAGGATTAATGGTCTGGAAATGATTAGGGCTTTGGAGGAAGCTCTAAGGTCAAAATCCACTGGGTGGCAGGTTTAGTGGCATAGACTGTAAATATTTGAAGGTTTTACAACCTTAGGATTTTGGTTTAGATTCTGGGGTTAGAGACCTCAGAATGGGCTCAAATTCGAAGGGTTGTCTACAGAGATATGTCTTATCACTTTGCAAGTGATAGACTCTGAATCAGAGGTCATTTGACTGGGTTTTGAAGTATTTAAAAATTCACTGAAAAAGGCCTTTAGGACTTAAGATTTCAGATTGGATTCTTGGATTTGATCTGGATTTTGAGTTTGAAAGAGTGATATTGAATTATCCAAGTCATTTATAATCATTTAGGTAATCATAAATGATTGGATAGGTTTAGAGTTAGATCAAAGATAAAATCAAGGTCTGGATTGAAATTTGGATTCATAACTGGATTGGATTAAAGTTTGAATGGGTTTCAAGCTTGAATTGATTTAAATTTGATTTTAAGATCCTATAAAGACCTCATACAAAAAATGAGGTCCACAGTATGTCTAATCCAAATGATAGGAAGAATTCTAACATAAAATAAAAGAAAACTATATTAAATTAGGATAGTGCCACATAGGGCATTATCCACCATTAGTATGTCAAATCGTATGAAAAAGAAAAATCATAACCCAAAGCAAAATAAAACTGGATTAAACTATCCTGGTGCCACTTGCTCGTCTAATCCTAAGGAACGGAAGAATCCTAATCGAAATGGAAAGAAAACTAGATTAAACTAGTATGCTGCTATGAAGGGCGTTGTACACGACTAGCATGTCTAATCCTACAAAAAGAAATAATTGTAACCTAGAGGAAAAGAATTTTGGATTAAACTTAGATGGTGCCATGAAGGACATTGTCCACTGCTAGCACGTCTAATCCTAAAGAAAGGAAGAATCCTATCCTAAAAAAAAATAACCGCATTAAAATAAGGATGGTGCCACGAAGGGCGCTATCCCCCACGAACACTTTTAATCCAAAGGAAAGGAAAAATTAGAACCTAAAGGAAAAAAAATTAGATTAAACTAGAATAATGCCACGAAGCACGTCATCGAACCCTAGCTCATCTAATTCTAAGAAAAGTAAGAATAATAACCTAAATGAAAAGAAAATTGAATTGAACTAAAATGGTTCTACGAAGGGCATTGTCGACCACTAGCATGTCAAATCCAATGGAAAGGAAGAATCATACCCTAAATGAAAAGAAAACTATATTTAAAAAGTATGGTGGGCGTTTTATACAAATAGAATGTCTAATCCTACGAAAAGGATGAACCCTAACTTAAAGAAAAACTAGATTAAACTAGGATGATGCCACGAAGAGCATTATCCACCACTAGTACGCATAATCCTACAGAAAAGAAGAATTTTAAACTAAAGAATCCCCAATTAAATTAGTATGGTGCAACAAAGGGTGTTGTGCACAACTAGAATGTCTAATCCTACAAAAAGGAAAAATCCTAACCTAAAAGGGAAAAAAAATTGGGTTAAACTAGGATGGTGCCCTTGAAGGCTTTGTCCACCACTAGCACGTCTGATCCCAAGAAAAGGAAGAAACCTAACATAAAGGAAAATAAAATTGTATTAAACTAGGATTTTGCGAAGAAGAGCGTTTATCCACCACTCGCTCGTCTAATGAAGAATCCTTACCTAAAGAAAAATAAAACTTGATTAAACTAGTATGCTGCCTAAACGGGTGTTATTCACAACTAGATTGTATAATCCTAAGGAAATGAAAAATACTATCCTAAAATAAAAGAAAACTAGCTCAAACTAAGATGGCGCCACAAAGGATGTTGTCCACCACTAGTACGTCTAATTCAGAGAAAAAGAAAAATCCTAACTTAAAGAAAAAAGAAAACGAGATTAAACTAGAATGGTGCCATGAAGGGCATTATCCACTATTAACACGACTATTCCTAAGGAAAGTAAGAATCATAACCTTAACTGAAAAAAAAGTTGGATTCATATTGTTTTTTTAATAAGCAACTTAGGTTCAAGTACAAAATTTTGATACTATTACATTTAATGAATATGAGAGGTTATAAAGAGATAAAATAATTTAAATCTAATTTATATTAATCAAGAAGTTGTTCATTTTTAAATCTACTCAAATTTAATGTTAAATATCTGATAATAGAAAAAAAATTACTTAAAATTCTATATATATTTTCATTTATGTTAGTAAAAAAAATTAAGTATATTTGAGTTTAATATATGGGTAGTTTCATTATTTTTGATGAAAAAGCTGAAATTGTAATTTTACAAAACACTAATTATCTATTT
>NW_021319041.1:240381-263134 GCF_001605985.2 Dendrobium catenatum
AAACTTGCTTTCATATATTAATCATTTGTTTGTATTTTACATTTTTTGGTTTGATATGTTTTTCAGTCATGCATTGAGAGTGAAAATTCCACTGTGAAAGCTCTTGGTCTACATAGTCTTTCTTCGCTCTGTGAAGCTGATGTTGTTGGTAAATTCTTTGATTCTAGGTGTAGTAGCGCTTCTATTTGTGCCATATTGTTGTTCAGAAAATACCTACTATTCTTATAGCCAATCAAGCTGGAAGCTGTGCTGTGCCTAACTTGGCTAATCCATAAATGGCATGATCATTGCAACCATGCATTTAGCTTGCGCTATCTGCTTTTAACTGAAGTGCTTTACCTCCTAAAATATCCTGTTCTTTTATGTGGATTATATCATCAACATTCATAGGGAATGATAGATTAACTGTAGCACTATGGTTTAGGCAATCCAACTGAACAAGTTGTTTAAATTTTCTTTATGGCTTGGATAGATTTGTTTGGCTTATCGAAAAGAGCAGTTGTATGTTGACCTCTATATATATTTCACGGTCAATTTGAACAAATGTGATTTGAATGAAAATCAATTGATGCAATGGTGATCTATCGATGCGATGAAGAGTTAAATGAACGTGAAACACCTTGTTCATAGTTAAAATTGCTCAAAGCGTTGTCCATTTATAGAAAATGCTATATTGACATGTTTATATTGCCGAATTCATGAAGACAGCAATGCTTGCATACAAGATGAGTAGGTGATGATAAACAATGATTTACATATGTGACCTTGTGTGGCCTAAATGTCATTCATTTGTGAAACAGACTTCGCCAATGCTTTCGGAATATCAAAATTGTCTTGAAAAAAACACATATTTTTAGAGTACCAGAGTAATATGAAATTCAAAGCTTGTCTTTAACATTGGTTGCCACCTAGTTGTTGCCGTTGTGCACTTCCCGAAGGCTGATTAATCTTCTGCATAACCCCATCGATGACCACTACTCCCTTTACTTACAAAAATCTACCTCATCGCCTCAATTCCCTTCCAGCTTGCCCGTCCCAAACAACCTTCAGTATGCAACCTGCCTGTCCACATGCAATCGCTCCGTTTCCTGCAAGCCATATATGACCCCTGAATTTCCACCTAGCTCCATGTTGTAGAACTAGATGCATATGTAAATATCCAATGTTTAAATTAAACACCTTAGATTAGAGCAACAATAATTATTTTAATTTATAGCGAATTCAACAGAGATTAAATACAATAAGAGGGATGATGCAGCTTAGGCCAAATTACACGATAATTATTTAGGATCATAACATTAACCAATTCAATCAAGCTTACCATAACATGAGGGATTTTCAAAGGAAATCCATAAATTAACATTTAGACTAGTCACTAGTTGGGTCCACTCACTCATACTCTTAATAAATTAGCTTGCGTAGAAAGTTTACACAATCTTTATGATGCCAAAATTGAAGGGGATTTAAAAGGTACAATGAAGGGAAAGAGTTTACCAACAAGGAAGAAGATTCAAAGCTCTGATGAAGTCGTTTGGTTTCTTATGAGGAGAAATAGCTACACAACCCTTCTCACATGCTTTAGGCAGCAGTACAACAATTCTGGATGTTTGGATAATGATCGAACAGTTCCTAGAAGTCAGGACAGAAACTATACAACTAGTTACTGGACGGCGGGACAGCAAGCTGTCACGTGTTGGAACATCTGGTCAACGAGCTAGGAGGTCATGGACAACAAGGCAGCAAACTATTGCGTGCAGGAAATTCTGGACTGCAACTAGGATGATTTCCTGATGTAGGACAACAATCTTGGTGAAGGAGAAAACCTAAAATAATCGATTTACAGGTGGGAGGGAGGTTAGGGGGGCTAATTCAAAGTGGTGGGGTGGAGGTAGGGGCCGGCCATAGAAGAGGGAAAAGGGAGTATTTAGTTGTAGAACATGTATTTGAGTCAAAGAGGGAGAAATCTGAAATTAAATTCAGATTTAAGGGAGGAGATAATTAGGGAACTTGATTTTAATTTCCCTAAAATGAAAGAGTTAAAGAGGGAATAAGGGGGAGGGGTAGCTAATTGTCTTCTTAATAGGAGCTCCCAATTGGGAAGGAAACAATTAAAGAGAGAGAGAAAGGGGGTTCAGCCGAAAAAGGGAAGGTGTCCATATACGTTGAATGTGTCCACATGCGATGAATGTGGATTTAAAATCAAATCTTAAGTAATTTCATATTTGCAAGAATTGGGGGCTTTCCTAAAATAGGTTTATATCAATTAGGAAGGGTTTGAAATTCATATTCATTTGAATGTGAATTAGAGACCTTCCAAATTAATAATATGATAAATTCGGAAAGTAGTAAATTTGGGTAACTTTAGGATCTCGGGATGGGGGAAATGGTGGTCGACTGCTAGGGTTTAGAGGTGGAGACCAATAGCTTGGGTAGGCAGGAAGAGGCCAATAGTTATGTGATAGGATGGGTTGGGGGGGGGGGGGGGGCTTGGGGATGGGGGGGGGGGGTGCTTGGGTATGGTGGTGGGGTTGATTTTGGGTGGAGTTGGGGTGAGGCCGATGGCTCAGAGGAGGAAGGGGAGGACTGGTTAGAGGATGAAGAAGATGGAGTAAGAAGAACATGAGCCCGAATGCTTCTTGCGGCTGGTGCTTATTCCATTGCCCTCACCTTGGGCCTTCAACTCTCACATAAGCTCACAAGCTCTCCAAGAACACAAGTGAAAAAAGAAATCTCATAGTAATCATCATCCCCTGTCAAGAAGACAAGGGATATAATAACCAAGTATAGTAGTAAACATCAATACAATTCATATTAAAATGGTCTTAAAAAAATAAAAAAATAATAAAAAAAAAATTAAAATGGCCTTGAAAGTATTTGGTAACTGTTGACATTTTTTTGTTTGATCCAACTATGTAACACATTGACTGCTCTGCTATATTACTATGTTGGATTATTATTATGTATAAGTTTCTGTTGTCTTTGGCCTTCCATATTTGTTTCCTTTCATAGAGAAAGCTTTTTTTGTCGACTTTTCTCTTTTGTTTGAAGTATTTCTATGCTAGTTGAGTTTCACTAAGGGTTGGATGCCAAGATACCTTACCTCAAGTTCCTCATTATTGCCATTCTTTCTCTTTGGTCTTGATACTTGTGATTTGGTAAGCTTAGAAAGATTCATAACCTAAATCAAATGGTATGACTCAGCTATGTTTCTGATTTTCTCATTATTTAATTTTATCCTCGCTTTTATAACTTTTTATTAGTTGATTAGAATGTTTTACGAATTATCTTTTTTATTAGTTTTAAATGAGAATTTGACTCTTAATAGCACACAATGGAAAAAAAAAGATTTATGTAGCATCTCCTACATAGTGAAATAAAGGTTTGATGTCGCTGTTGTTGTTATTGTTTTTATAACTTTTTATTTACAAGTTATCTTCTATTTAGCTGAATTCTTGTTTCAGAATCATTGTATGTTCTTGCATAACAAAGTGCATCACACTGAACTTTGAAGCCTTTCACATTGTCAGTAGATTCATGTTGGGTCAGCATTAAATTGAATTATCGTAGAATAGTTAAACATGTTTTAGGCTTAAACTCCTATCAAGTTAGAGAAAAGATTTTTGATTTTTCATTGATTGAGAGATGCATCTAATTTCCCATGGAATATTATAAAATGTATTATTACGGAGTGTTACTATTGGGTTAATCTGTGGTCCACTCGAAAAATACATGGAAAATAAATTCTAAATTATTCTTATACCCCGACACCTTCCTATCTAGAGCCAATTGTTTTTAAATATGGTAATTGGTGTATTTATCTTAAATAAGGAAGTTAAAGCCTCTTTTTATTTTATTGAGTTCAGTAATACATGAAAGATGCTCTTGAAGATCACTAATACATATGTAATTAATTTCCTTGCTAGCGTAAACTCTAACATGCACAATCTTTATATCATGATTGTGGTGGCAATTTAGTTATTGACTATAATGCAGGTATTATTTTGATTATTTTCATATTGAAATGGATTTGATTTATTTCTACCCTTTCGCAAAGATATATTAATGGCATGTTTCCTCGTCCTTCTTGTTAGATTTCTATACAGCATGGGAAGTTGTTGCAAAACATGTCAACACTTACACTGAAGAACCTGTTGTTGCAGCTAGGTAGGAATACTCCAGAACACCATATTCTTTATTATAGTCACTATAAATTTTGTTCTCACTATTATTGTTTCTTTTGTAGATGTGGTATATTTTGACTTTGTATTTGCAATATATTCTTAAAACCTGTATGCTTCGTTGCATCTTTAATTTATGCTACCAACTCTACTCGGTTAAATGATTCATCCAGATTCCTGGAAATAATCTTGGCGATAACCAAACTTCTCAATAATTACTAAATCAAGTTGGCTTACTTACAACTTAAGCAACATGTTCTAAAACCTGTAGACTCAACACTTGCCCAAGAGATTTTTTTTTGCAGTCCTAATTGATATCTTGTAAAAATAACAATAAAATGAGAAGGAAAACATATTAAGACAAGATGGGAATGATTTTTGGATTATCTCTTTAATAATAATGTAAGATACAAATTATCTACTATTCAAGAGGTAGATCAGCTTTGCACAAATCCTAGACACTACTAGGAAACTTGTAAACAAACCCTAGAATTCAACAAAATATAAATTTCAAACCGTAGACCAAACTCTCCTTCTCCCTTAAATAGCATCTAACACAATACACAATTGAAACATTCTTGATCAACATAAACACAAATAAGAAACTTTCCTAAATAATTAAACCCTTCATAAACATCATAAACATAATTAGAAAACCTTCCTAAACAATTAACCTCTTCATGAACAACATAAACGCAATTAGGAAACCTTCCTAAATAGCTCTCCCTTTATTAGGAACCTTCCTAGATAGCTCCCCCTTTGATTAGTAACCTTCCTAAACAATTACCCCTTAATTAGGAACCTTACTAAACAACTCCCTCTTGATTAGGAACTTTCCTAAATAATTCTTCCTTAATTAGGAACCTTCCTAAACAACTCCCGCTTGATTTGGAACCTTGAACAATAGTTTTCATATTATTTGCTCCTTTAGGGATTAGGGTAAATGGATTTAATTCTTCCGTTGAACATCAGACGAACTACAATCCTACATGGTAAATGGATTTAATTCACTTATAACATCCTCAACCTATATATGCTATGCTCATCAACTGTATTGCTAATTTCATCATAAATGGTACACCGATGATAATTAGCCATTACCAAGGAAGACAATAATAATTTGTTCATGAAAATGATAAATACTTTGATAAATAATAAAAGTTCTCATAGCTGAATTAAGTAATGTAATAATAGTTAAAAAAAAAAGATTAGAGTATAGATCTCAATAAAGTTTCATAAATAGGTAATTGAAAATAAAGGACATCCAATACATCTAGGCTGATAATGGGAACAGCGTTTGAGACAACTATAAAAATAGCACAATCATGGAAACCAAGCTGAAGAAGCATAAAAGCGAGGATAACAAACTTGCATATACTCAATCTTTGTATGCATGAATGGTCTTTCCTATGCCATTAGTATAACCTTATTGCCACTATTTTCAATTAGGGCATCAGAGAATTAGAGATGGAGATAATAGCTTCTGTTGTTATGTTCTCTAAACTGCTCAATTTTGCCAAACATTCATGCATTGTGAATAGGCTCCTTATGGTGAACTAATAAGATGTCCAATGTTTATTTATATACTTTTTATTAAGTCTTGAAGTTCTACCTACATCCTCATTGGATTTTTTTACTCGTTTGTGTTGCACTTGTAAAAATCATACACGATATGTGGACATGAAATGATCAGCTATTGGTTCAACCTTCTCCTATTCATTTTGTTGCTAATGATTTAAATTCCCCATGTTGTCATTCCGAATGAAGTGTTGTCTTCATGAATCTTTTTGAAATTATAATGTTAGTGAAAAGGATTTTATTGAAATGATTGCCTAGTTTGGGTTATCTTATGAATAGAGAAAGTTCGGATTAATGATTTGTAGAAATCACTTACTCTACTAACTGAAAGTTCATTATTATTTAACTACTACGATGAGCTATTTCTATTTACCTTTATGATCTCATCCCAAACTTCCACTAGCTATTGCTAAGTGTGGATCTTTTTACCATTCTCAAATGCTATAATTTGAGAGTTGATATATTTTACGGGAGTCCGATTTCATGATTTGTGACTTTGGATGATCTAGTCATTTAAAAGGGTGTATATTTTAAATATATTGTGTCTATTGTTCAAAGTGACAGTGAAATAGATGGGGATATTATTAGTAGAATTTAAGTTAAATGGTTGATGTGGAGGAATGCATCGGGCCTGTTGTGTGATAGAAAAGTGCCTCTCAAACCTAAAGGAAAATTCCATAAGATGGAAGGGAGACATATAATTTTTTATGGCGCAGAATGCAGGCCATTAAAATAAAGCACAAAATTAAGATAAGTGTTGCAGAGAAAAGGATGCTCAGGTGGATGAGTGACTTTACTCTTAGAGACAAAATGCGAAACTAGTATATAAGTGAACAGGCTGAAGTAGCTCTAGTGGAAGATAAGATTAGAAAGTCTCATTGGATAGTTTGGTCACATAAAACTTTGGCCTTTTGATAACTCAGTTAGTAGAGTAGATGTATTAATTATGGCCTATGTTAAGAAAGTTAGAGGTAGATGTGATGTAGAACGGGTAGGAAGGATTTGCTAGAAAGGGTCACTTCTCCAAAATCTGAGAGCAGTTCCAGATTTTTATTTCCAATATCTGAAGGAAGTTCTCAGAATTTTAAAATAACTAAGGGAATTAGAGGGAGAAGTCTTGTGGCTTTAATTCCCTTGAAGTATTCCAACGGGAAAGAGAGAGGTTGGGGAGAAAACCAAAGTGGGAACCTAGGGAAATTTCGGCCTGCTGTGTTGGGTGGAGTTGGAGAGGGTTTAGTGGAAAAGGATGAATGAGAGAAGCTTTGGAAAATTCGGCCAGCAGCAGGTCAAAATTCCCAAAGTTTTCTCACAGGGAAATCAAACACAAAGGAGGGATTTCTAACAGAAATTCCAAAAGGGAGAATGGCGGGTACATGAGAGAGGAAAATCAGAGATTTATTTCCTAACTCAGAAGGAGGTTTTAAGAAATAATCAAGAGGTGGGACTTGAGGAAAATTCGGCCAAGCAAGAGGAAATACAGCAATTGAAATTGTTTCCAAATGAGGGACTTAGAGTTTAAGAAACAATTAATTGGAAATTGCTGATTGTTGGAAAATCAAGCCATTAATCAAACAGACAAAGGCTTAGGGAATTTCGGCTGGAGCAAAAAAAAGGGAAAAAGATAATAAATGTGAGTGAAGCCAAGGTGGAGGTGATTTAATTTGGAGAGTGATTTGAGGGAATTAATATCTTAAATATGAATTTGAATTCAGATTTGAGAATTAATGACGATTGGCTTAAATGGTGGGAGAGATTAATGGTGTGAATAATGCTAATTCGAATTCAAATTTGCATTAATGAAGAGCTCTTCCCTAATTGGAAACTAATTGATTACAAGGGAAGGATTAAGGGAGGCCGGCAGGATTTTGAATTCAAAATTCTGAGATTTTATTTCAGAATTAATGACATCATTAAATGCCTAATTATTAAGAATGAATTAAGCAATAAATAAATTTGAATTCAAATTTGAATTTTGAATTCAAATCCTTCGTTAACTTAATCCCTCCAATTTAGGAAAGGCAATTAATAATTGGAGCAAAGGTGGGGGTTCTCGGTTGGGGTGATGGAGGGGTTGTTAAAACTGGCGGTTCAATGGGAAGGAGGAAGAGGCCGGTGGCGGTGGAAGGAGGAGATGGGGATGTCGACAAGGAGAAAATGACAAGATAACGAAAAGAATAAAACCACGAACCCGGCCGTCTCCAAGGTTGGTGGGTGATACGATTGCCCTTCTCCAAGGGACTCAAATCACGAGCCCGGACCCATCCTGCGGCTGGTGACAACTTCGATTCCTCTCATAGGAATCTCACTGACGCTCTCTCACAAGAAGAACACAAGTGTGGGAAACAATTTTTCGTATTAATCAACCTCCTCTTACAATAGCTTAAGGCCTTTATTTATAGGCCATAACATGAGAAAAATAGAAAATTACAAAAATGCCCCTTGGGCCATAACGGTCAAATAAACTAACCTAGGGTAGAACTGGAAATAACATAAAAAATAGCTAAAATTCAAAATATCTAATTTAAATAACAATTTAAATTAGAGCCGTCGATGTACGACGCCTCCTGTGATAGATGCGCCATATCTTCGTGCCGATGTCCGCATCATTTTCCCCAGGTGGGAGAATACTCGACTCCGTCGAGTTAGCATCACAACTGCCCAGGTACAACTTTGGACGATTCTTTGGAGACATAGTTTCATCCTCTGAAATGGGTAATAAACCCAATGGGCACTTAAGCTCGCCAATTTCCTTAATCCGAGTCAAGGGATCACCTTCCAAACTGTCGCACTTCTTTTCATCTGCAGGAACTTGTTCACTCTCATCGATGGCTTCACTGGCGATAGGAGCAATATGGAGTTCTATGGCTATCACTTCCAGAGCTTCCTCAACCTTCTCCAAGTCTTTCTCTGTGCCTTTCTCCTTGTCAACCGATTCATCTTCTTCTTCATGTTCTTCCTTGATCACCTGAGGTTTCTCTTTGATTTGCATAGTGAGTGGGAAATGGAGGGGGCTTCATTGGTCTCCATCCATTTGTCCACTCTCTCTACTCTCTCTCTGTCTCTTAGTGCCTTCTTTCTCTCTTTTGATGAAGGGGTTTTTGCATAGAACGGTGGGTTAGTTCTACCTCGCTCTAGGTGATCGAATCGTTTGATTGTTTGGCGGTGGAAGTCGGCTAAGTCCAGTTGAGTCTCCTTGAGATGTTGACTAATGGCGCCCACTTGACCTACTATCCAGTCTAGAGTCCTCCCAAGTCGATCCGAGTCCATGCTCTGATACCAAACTGATGTAGAACGGGTAGGAGGATTGAATCATTCTAACCCGCCATTCATGGGAGCTAGGAAACACTCTCTTCCTTGTCTTGCTTAGGGCTCTTGAGATGAAGGAAAAAAAGGAGATTCTCTTGAGTTGGAAAAAAAATGAGAGCCAACCCTCAAAGAAAATCTGAAAAGTTTCAGATTTCTATTGTAGGAGAGCCTAATTGAGAGAAACAACGAAATCTGGATTTTAAAAAAAAAATTCAGCAAGGGGCCAGGCCGTGTGAGGTGGTGGGAGGAATAAGGATTTATTTCCTAATCCTGAGGTCAGGTTTTAGGAAGTAAATTAGGGCTTTTTTTTCAGATTTCGGAATTCTTTCCCAACAGGAATAAGCGTTACTTACTGCCAAGGGGGAGGGGGAAGAATTAGCTCGGTGGAATAAGAGAGAAACAGGGATTTAATGGATTTTAAATTCCTGAAATTGAGCTCCTTAATTGGATCCAAAAATGAATGCCAATTACTGTTGATGGGAGGGGAATAAGGGGCCGGCCATGAGAGAGGGAAGAGAAAAGGGTCTAAGTTCAATGTATGTGGTCCCCAATGGAGTTAATCATATTTAAATCAAATCAGATTTTAAATTCAGCTTTGATTTAAATTAAGATTGCTTCCTAATGAGGGGTTATTTTCATAGGAAGGTGTTTGAAATTCAAAATAGATTGAGTCCCAATAATGAATCTTTCCTAAATAGCATGGATGTATTTTAGGAAAGTAATTATGGGTAATTTGATATTTGAATTTCAAAATCTAAAAGGGATTTGGAGGGAATTTAATTTGAAATCTTGATTTCAATTAAGCAATTTCCAAAATTAAATGAACTAAATTAGGAAAGAATTTGAAATTTGAATTTGAATAATTTCAAATTCAAATCAATCCCTAAATTAACCCAACCCAAATTAGGAAATCTCAAAGAGGGTGGAAGGAGTTCGGCCGGCGGCTACTGAGGTGGAGCCGGCGGCATGTTGGGTTCGGGTAGGGTGGTGTGCCATGAGGTGGAGAGGTTATGAAGGATTTCGGGTGGAGGTGAATCCGGTGGCCAAACGAAGATGGGGAGGAGGAAGATAATGAAAAAATTAAAGAAGAGATAAAACAAAAACAAAGATCGAAACAAACGATAGAGAGAAATTAAAAACCGCGAGCCTTGGACTCTTTCGAAGGCTGACGGGTGATGCGTTGCCCTTCTCCAAGGGACTTCAACTCACGAGCCCGGACCCATCCTGCGGCTGGTGACAACTTCGATTCCTCTCATAGGAATCTCACTAACGCTCTCTCACAAGAAGAACACAAGTGTGGGAAACAATTTTTCATATTAATCAACCTCCTCTTACAATAGCTTAAGGCCCTTATTTATAGGCCATAACATGAGAAAAATAGAAAATTACAAAAATGCCCCTTGGGCCATAACGCTCAAATAAACTAACCTAGGGGTAGAACTGGAAATAACATAAAAAAATAGCTAAAATTCAAAATATCTAATTTAAATAACAATTTAAATTAGAGCCGTCGATTTACGACGCCTCCTGTGATAGATGCGCCATATTTTCGTGCCGATGTCCGCATCAAGATGTAAAAATACTTGTTTAGAAAGTATTAGAAATGAGCTTTTTTTATTAGATTTAAATGTGAATTTGACTCTTAATATGATACAATGGAGAAAAAAGATTTATGTATCTGACCCCACAGTGTGGATAAAGGCTTGATGTTGTAGTTGTTGTATTGTCGTTTGAAAATCAAGACCCTAGTTTTTCGTGCATATAAAATCTCATATAATTTTTTGAACTAAAGTTGAAGTTAAGAAATATTTCTATGTCCCTAGGAGAGCTTTTATTAAGGAATATTTGGAACAAGATTGATCAACACCCATATGATTTTAGAATTTTTGAATTCATTGGGAATTTTGTATCATGTAGTTTTAATGGCCGAGATGAAAAATCAACATTATTTTTTTGTATTTTATGAACCAAGTAGTTTTGCAAAGATGATTGTGATGAAACATGTGTTGTCCACTTATATTGAAGTGGACTATTCTCTCTCTCTATCTCTTAACCCGGGAAATGAATCCATCAGTATTTGTTCCTTAGGCAAGGTAATTTTGACAAGGTCAGTGGTTGGCATGATATTAATTGTTGTCAAGCATGATGCGGAGCATTTTTAGCTTATAATACTGCTTAGGTTATTTTATTTAGTTATTACAAGTTCTCTAGAATATTCTAGGATTCTCTAGGTTTTTCTTGCTTTGGCATTATATATAGGGAATATGTAAGAGGAGAAAGGCATTGAATGATATATACAACCCTTTGAAGCTTGAGAAGCTTTCCTCTTCTTCTTCCCTGGATTGGGAATCTTCAAATCCTTCTTGCAGGTATCGTCTTCCGCCGATCCACTACATCAGTTGGTATCAGAGCCTGGAGCTTGTGAAGATCGATGAACTACGAAAGAAGGTCGGCTGTCGACGACGTTCGAAGCCGTAGAACAAGGGCGGTCGACGAAGATCGACGCCGAATAAGATGGGTGGTCGACGAAGATCGCCACCAAAAGAGATGGACGGTCGACGACGATCGACGCCGAAGAAGAATGGTGGTTGACGACGATCGACGCCATGAACCCCTTTGGGTAGCTCAAGTGTTGCAATCGCTTGATCGAATGGATAATTTATGTGTTAAATTCATGCATTCGGTGGAGAGAACTATGAGCAGGTCGGCAACCATACCGGCCTCGTCACTCCTCTGTTCCCCCAACACGCACGAACAACCAACACAGCTCCAACGCGATCCTTCGGTCGCTTATTTCGATTTCATGGAAGAAAATCAATTCACCATGTCCCGAGCAGATCCGCCTTCAGAACCCACGCATCCACATTCGCTCCAAATCCCAGTTCAATCCCGCGATTCCCTACCAGATGAAACAACCGCCGCTACCACCGCTCAAGCCAAACCCGCTGGCCTCCAAAACTCCCAACCGCGACAACCTGCCACCGCTCCGTCGTCGCCAAAAGCAGCCGATCAGACCCCCGCCGACCAGCTTCCTGCAACCTCAGCCATCGACCAGCTTCCCGCACCCCAAGTCACCGACCAGGCCCCCGCACCCCTAGCGCCGGTCTTGGGAGACTCCGCTCCTTGGCAGCGCCTGTCTATACCTCAAGGTTAGTCGTATGCCGATCCAAATTTGTCCCTTCCAATTGACTCGTTCGCACCGTTTCTTTCGGAGTCCATAGAAACTCTTTGAACATTATATTGATTCATATAGAAAGTTAAAGAAAATGATAATAGTTTGAGCTTTAGAATTTCAAGAACTACAAAAAGAACATGAAATCCTTAAGGGAAAGATCGATGCTTTAATTAATAACAACCACATGTAAATTACTTGATGAGTATTGACGACTTAATAAAAAATCATGAAGTTAAAATCATCCTATGGCAGAACTTGAAAAAGAATTTTAAAATTTTTAAGGATGAAATTTGAGAGCAAAATTTATAGAATTATTATACAAATCAAATTTTGGAAGATATGAATCATTTTACATATGTAAGATAAAAGCTCTCGAGAAAAAGAACCCGATGACTGAAGATTTCACTAATCCTAATTTGTATCCTAAATTTATACAATCCCTAAATAGACAGATGAATAGTAGAAGACTTAGGAATCCATTTTCAAAAGTCAAATGTAATAATTGTGAATTGATTGGACATATATCTCACACCTGTGCTTTGAAGAAGAAAACTTATTTAGTTTAGAGACCTAAGATGCATAAAACTAGACATATCATACATGCATCTGATTATTAAACTGTCAAAAGTTAGAAACCCCACTTGTTTGGGTTACCAAGTCTAACGTTTGATATTGTAGGTCTGCCTCTCCACACAAGACCTCGTGAGAGCATATGATACGGACAGTGGATGCGCAAAGCATATGACTGGAGATCGCACAAATGCATATCGGTTGAAAGTTAGAGTGAAGTCAAACGTACACTTAAGAGTAAACCACAAAAAAGAGTGGTTGGGTCAGGATTGATTGAAAATCTTAAAAAACAATTTCATTGAAATGTTTATTGTGAAGGCTTAAAGCATAACTTGTTAGTATAAGCCAGCTATATGATATGGATACTGTATAAAAATTGTTTTTACTAGCTGCATATCAGCCTAAGTAAATGATGTTTTTGAATGTATAAGGTAAAACAAACGTTGTATATACTAGACTTGAATTGCATAAAAGTCATATTGCTTTTTGTTAAAAATTATTTTCTGAGAGTCATGGCTTGACATTAGGAGGACTTTGTCAACTCTAGCATGAAAACCTTAGGAGGATATATTCCAAATGACTAGTAAGGAGTATACAAAAGCTAAACTTTACTAAGGACTACCTTTGTGATGCATGTAAATTAGGAAAATAGGTGAAGTCCTCTTTTCAGTCCAATTAAGGGATTTTAGAACTAGTAAACCATGTAGATTTTGTATATGAATCTTTTGAATCAGTTGGAACTGTAAGTCTAGGAGGGAAGGATACAGATTTGCAATATGTGAGTATGATTACTCTAGATTTATATGGTTAGATTTTCATTTCGACTACGGGAAAACACGCGGATACCCATCGGATTTTCCGGTGCGAAATTCTGGAGGAGTGAATCATTGAAGAATTTAGAAACTTTTCAACTTGGATTCAAAGAAAACTAGCGAATGTGAAATAGATCTTATACAAAGTGATCATGGAGGGAGAATTTGAAATGAACAAATTTGAAAGGATTTATTAGAAAAAGAAATGATCATAAATATTTTGCACCAGAACCCCTCCAAGAATGGGGTAGTGAAAGGGGAAAAATAGAACATTAATAGAAAGCTCGCCGTAGCAATATTGGCAAGGATTACTCTATTCTAATATTTTTGGGCTGTGAGGCGGTTAGCAATGCATGTTATGTTCTGAATAGGGTGAATGTGCAGAGCAAAGTTAAATTAAAATCACCCTAGTAGTTGCCTATAAAGGCAGAACACCTAATTTGTCCATTGTGATGTTTTGTTGTAAGGTGTTCTATCATAAAATTTGGAAAATTCGTACCTAGGAAAATTTGATCTAAAATTACGTATGAGTGGAATTTTGATATTCAGTTGAATTCATGTTCAATATTCTATGGTATAAAAAGAAATATTGGTTAATAAGAAACCACACATTTATTGTGATGAATCAGAAATTTGGAGAAGACCAAATGATTCGTAGAAGATGAAATTGAGTAAACTCCCAAAAGATGGAAATTTAAATGGAAGAAAATATTGAAATGAGAAATTTGAAGAGATAGAAAACCCTTTGCCTAGAAATTTTAGATGTTTTAAAAAACCACCCATGATGAATTGATTTATATGGGAACCTAGTGAGGTGTAGAACTAAGCGTGGACTAAACAAAGTAATCATTCAGCCTTATTCAACCATAGACCCACAATATGATCAACCACTTTCGCATGAATATTTTGGATATTGGCATGCCAAAGAAGAGTGTAAATCTAATTTGTAAGAAATATAAGTTTGGGGAATTAACTACAAGGCTCAAAGAGATTTCAAGTGTAGTTGAACAAATGAGTGTTTCAAAAATAAATTGAATGACTCTAGGAGTAGTTTCATTCTAGGAAATAAGGCGCTAGATTTGTTGCTAAGGGGTATTAATCAGATTGAAGGATTGATTTGATTGAGGACTTTTGCCCCTGTAGCTAGACTTGAAGTTATTAGGATTTTTAGCCGTTTGCCTGTTTAGGAGGGATTTAAATTATATTAAATGGATGTAAAAGTACCTTTTTAAATGGGGTAATTCAGGAAGATGTTTTTGTAGCAACAACTTCCAGGTTTTGAAAATTTCTAAAATACTCAAATCATGTTTACAAATGAAAGATGATTATATGGATTTGAAACAGCACCTAGCTGGTGGTATGAGAGGATTGAGCACCTTCCTACCTGAAAAAAAAAATGATTTCATTTATGAAAAAGGAAGTGTCGATATAATTCTCTTTTGAAAGAAGTGTAGAAAGGATATACTCATTGTTAAAATTTATTGTTGAGGACATCATCTTTGGATCTTCAAATAAAAATCTTTGTGATTGATTTCTCTAAAATTTAATGGAGTAGTGAATTTTGAGATGAGTCTAATGGAGATTTAAGTTACTTTCAGGCTTTAGCATAAGTAAATTTGGAGGGAGGGTAAACATTTTCTAGTCAGTTAAAGTATGTTTAATACATCCTCAAAAGTATTGAAAATGGGACAATGCTGGAACCTATTAGTACAGCTATGAGTTTCTCAGTTCAATTCGGATAAGGACCCTAAGGGGAAAAAAAATCTGTATGATCAAAGAAATTTAGGGATAAAATTGGATCTTTGCTTTACGTTGACTGCTAGCCAGCCCGATATTATATATGTGTTTTCTTTCTGTGCTAGATTTTAATCAGATCCAAAAGAATCACATTTGATAGCAGTAAAAATAATTTTAAGATATTTGCTAGAAAAACTCAGAACTTGGGAATTTAGTATTCCTAGTTTAGCTCTTCATGTTGGAAAATAATATTTTATTCTTTTTTCATGCATTGCATATATTTTTCGAGGTGCACTACTAACATTTCTGTCCAAACATACACAAAACACCATCAAAGGATTTAGTGTACAAAAAGTGTGTGAGTTTATTTGCTCAAGATTCTTTAATTTTCATTTTTCTTGAGCAAATATTTTGTAAATAGTTGTATAATTGGTGTTACAATTATATACACAACATAATGGGGGGGGTAATTAAATATTTTAATTTTTTGAACAGATCATATTGGATGATGTACTAAATAATCTATACAATAAAAATAATCAAAATTCTAAATAAAGTGATTAATTTGTTAAAAGGCTATACTAGGTCATATTGCTTACAACCACATCATCGTACAAACCAAGTCAACTCTATTTGGTTCCCCTCAGATTTAATGTAGGTAATAATTTGAATTTTAAAATTTGTTCCAATTGTATAGTATGATTTTACTTTGTATTCTTTATGATGTTTTGTTATCTTGCATTATTTAATACCTATGGGTATGCAACTTGAATTAGGATTAGTTAAGATGATATCATATGATATGATCTTGATCATACTTAGATGATTGATATAGCACCTCTTTTGGATGATAATTCATCATCAGTGACTCCCATCTACAAATACATGATGGTAAGAATTAGGCTAGTTTGGAAACACATTTATATCGATTAATTATTAATTACAAGAAAGTTAATATACAGATTTTCCAAAAGTTAAAAGAATATTTTTAAATAAGGTGGTAATGTGATTGAATACTTTCCACGGTATTATGATTTCTAAAATTAGTCAATTGATTCTTTTAAAGTTTTTCAAAACATAGTTTGTGATCCCGCTCGGATATCACTTGAAAGTTTCGTAAAGGCTCTTAGACCACAAAGAACTGGCCCAATGCTAACTAAGAGGGGGTGATTGATAATTTAAATCTTCTTAAGCAAAAAAGAAATTTCTTTTTATAAATTCTTTAATTTTGAAATCAAACAATTTAATCATGGATGAGGAAGATAGAGTAATTTCACCAATAACAAAATAAAACAAAGTTTTCAACCACATAGTAATCACAAAAAAAGTGTAAAAATTTAAATTGCTCAAAACTAAAAAAATAACACACCAAAATTTTATAGTGTTCAGTCCAACCTGCCTACGTCTACTCCCTAAAACCTCCATTTCAAGGTTATTTCACTAAACCTTAGTGATTCTCCTTTATCCTTCACAGCTAAGATAGAGAGCCTTTACAAAGTCACTTCACTAACCCGATGCGGCAATGTCCGTAATTCTTTTTATTCCCTAGGAGATGTAGAGAACCTCAATCTTTTTCACCCTCTAGGTGAATCATAGAGAACCAAAAATCTTTCATAGTAAAAACCTTGAATCCCTTTTCACCTTCACTAGATGTGGCCAGGAATAGTTGGGTCCATTTTAACAACTAAAGTGATCTTCTTCTTCCCAAAATCTCCCTCAAGACAAACCTTGATTGTGATGGTACTTAGGTGAAAGTTCGTCAGAGCAAACCATTTGTGGAACTCACTTGGCACTCCAACCCACGGATATTCTCCCTCTCTCAAACTCTACCTTCCTTCTCTACAAGCTCAGCGCTCTCGTTTTCTAGAGAAAAAATGGATCTCAATAAAGAATATCAATTTTGAATGTTAATTGTATAGTTCCTGATGTTGTGAATCATACAGTTATGATTAATTTAAATGATATTAAATCATTACATTATGACTAGTTTCAAACATTAGTGTCTTGATTAGCTGATCGTACAATATGATATAAATCATACAATATGATTAGTTCAGAAATTTGAACAACTAATTTTAACCCAATCTTACTTCCTTTGAGGTGTGTTTTGTGATGTATGGTCAATAAGTTAGTAAACACCTTTATGAACTTGGACTAAAGAAATTAAAATACATTAGATTGAATATTAAAAATTCTTTACAAATTATCATTCTACTTAATCATGAGCCCTGAATCATCGTTAGTATGGTACATTGATATTCAATGAGAATTTTAGCTACACAACAAACCAATATAGATGCAAATACTAGGAGGTATAAAATGTGAAGATATAATCTTATTATTATTGGAAAATATAAACTCGTGTGATTGAGTTGCAATACTATTTTCTTAGGTTATTTTTCAGAAGGCGAAGCCTATAATATTTTTAATAAAAGATCGTTAGTATTAGAGGAATCCACCCACCTTATCCTTAATTAGTTAAATATATTATATATGTTGAAATTTATATGGATAATGATGATGAGGTTGAGATTATCTATTTGAGTAGAAAGTAATACCTAAAAAATAGAGAAGACCCTCAGAATCCTATTGTTTAGAGATGGGCAGACTCTTCTAGGCATACCTAAGGGCTCGTCCTTAGGAGATCCCATATAAAGAGAGTCATTATTGATTAGTGCAATTTTATTTTTAGGTTTTAATCAAAAAGATTTTTTATTATGCTCAATAAGGATATAGGAATTTGCTCTCTGGTTTCTGTAAACTATTAATTTTTAATTTCATTCCTTTTTCATTTAATCAATAGTATAAATAAAGAGTTCTTATAAGTATTACTAGAGTGACTTGGTTATTCAGATTCTCAGGGAATGATACTCTCCCATTTACTTTATTACTCTATTAACATGATGTACTTGTCCATAAAATGAATTTACACCATAAAAATAGCAAGCACAGATATAGAACTTAGTCCAGTTATAGCTTAACTCATTAAGAGACGAATTGGATAAGGACTGCGAGGTAAAGCTAAAGAATTGAAAAGAGAAGGACCATTGAAGTAAGAAGATCAAGAATTCAATTATTGGTGTTAAGATTCTTATTATTTTCTTAAGTTTATTTAAGCGAGTCATTTGATTCTAGGTATATTAGAGGTACAACAACTAAGGCACGCACCAACATGAGTGAAAGTAAAAAATAAATAATTCTATATGTATATATATAATAATCATTCTTCATATTGATCGAACTATATGATCCTAATCATTTATTGGCGTGATGCTGCCATGATATTTGGAAATTCTGTGGATAATTAAGTTGCAATTAATTAACTATTAAACTAATACAAAATGTGGTTATCCATTTCATATTAGATATGATTTTTATTTAAAAAATTTAAAATTTCAATTTATGAAATTTATAAAACTATGCAAATTAATTTTTAAATTAATCATAATTGAACAATACATGTTTTTGTAATATGAAAATTTATTTTCAAAATTAATATTTACTTATTTTGGAACCTAAAATCAATAATCGAATTAGAGAAGATTTTATTTTTATGGTCTTAATCATAATGTCCAAACAAAATAGAGAAACTTGTTCAAAATGAAATATTGTTCTAATAGGATTATCAAAACCTCTAAGTAAAAAATTGAACTAACATACATTATATAGAAAGTCAAATAGAGAGCATTTTTTATGGTTTTAGCCTAAATGACTAATTGTATTATAGATATATTTATTGTATTACAATCAGTTGTAAGAAATTTACTTATTTAAGATTTTTAAGGTTTAGCTTAAATAATTTTTATGAATATTTTAAATATTTTATAAAAATAGGTTTTTAAACTTAAAAATATATAGGCAATATTTAATTAAATATATTTAAATGATTAAGTAATTAGTTGATTGGAATAGTTAAAAATATATAAATATTTTCAATGTATTTTATAAAATATTAAATTTGAGTTATTATTGATATTTTGGAAATTTTAATAACTAAGTGTACTTAAAATGATTAAAATGATTAAAATATTGCCATCATTCATGTCCCACTCTTGCACAAAACCATGTCTAAACCATGTCTAACAGGTTGAGGCGTCTCAAAGCTGTGTCCATAATCTGAACACTAGTCCTACACAAACATGGAAGGCAATTAGAAATGTATGTGCCTCATGTACAAACAAATTGGGACCTCAAATATGAAAAATATAGATGAATTGATAGGTAATTAAGCACTACATGATCATTATAAGATGACTTTAGATTTCTTAAAATAATGCCGCAATGAAACAACTAGGACAAACTAAATACATCTAATAGCTGCTTTAAACTCCTGATAGAACCATTGCCAATGATCCCACGTTTCAGTAATCCATGCTTTATGAAGTTAAGACAAAGTTCTAAAAACTCGAAGGTTCACATTTAACCAACATCAACCAAATTAACAGCAGTTTAAGGCAGACGGATTTTGGAATTTGTAGTTTAACCAACCACAAAACGTGAAAAAGGAATAATGCGATCACCCATCCAAGATATGAATATGGCTTTTAATTCAAAATATTTAGCATGAACAATAGAATATTTAGTTTTGCTCAATCATTAGTCGATTGATGCGTACTAAAGATTTGATAGAGAAAACACGTGGTTAAGAGTTTCAGTCAAGTCAAATAAATAGTAAATGCTCAGCTATAATTCATACAACAAATGTACAATAATTTCCACCATGGTGCGTACAGTTTTACATTTTTATGAAGCATAGGTAAAATTTTCTGCACAATAATTCTCTTTGAGTGCTTTGTGCCGGTTTCTTCAAAACAAAAAAAAGCATGTAAAGTTATATGGCACTCCTTCCTATTAACAAGAGAAAAAAATGAATATTTGAGAAAATAATATCAACGTGTGCTCAAAATTGATATATTTTGATTTCGAATTCCTCCATTGCCTCAAGAACTTCAGCATTACACTCATTAAGAAGGCATTGCAAAATCTTTTCCTTAAATTCAGGAATAATTTCCTAAAACTTAACAATCTGCAATAGCACAAACAAGGATATAAGAAACTTAAGTTTAGCTTAAGGAAATGTGAAACACAAGTAGAAATTGACAAGAAATTTGCAGTATGATACCAAAAATAAAGAAAAGATTAAAAGTTAAACCTCATAATACATAATGGACTGGAATGCAATTGTTCTTGTTATCACCCACAAAGCACCCAGAAGAATAACTCCTCAACGTTCAAACTTCCATATATTTAGCATAATAATCCTAGCAATATCAGGATAAGTTTTCCACATCCCAATGCACCCCCATCGCAATAGAGTGACAAGCTGCATCACCACAACACAATGAATCAAAGGAAGAGGAAAAGGGAAAAAAAAAGAAAACGAGTTAAGTAGAGCTATATAATTTATATATATATATATATATATATATATATATATATATATATTATATATATATTATATATATATATATATATATTATTATGATATATATATATATATATATATATAGAGAGAGAGAGACGGAGAGAGAGAGAGAGAGTGAGAAGATATTATAAAGGAGAGATAGCTCTAGCTTCCTTCTGCAAGCCTAAAGACATCTTTAGCTTGAAAAATGACATTCTTTAAAGAAATGTTTGATCTGGTACACGGGACAACGTCCCAGTTTCTTGCTCTCCCTAGCCTCTCACTTCTCTCATACTATATTACTTCTGCAAGATAATACGTGTCCCTCCACTTAGAATAAGGCCAAGTTCAAATCACTAAAGTTAAGAATGCCAAGCAATAGATTTTCCTCTCATATGCTTTAATGTGTAGTGGATCGGCGGAAGATGATACCTGCAAGAAGGATTTGAGGATTCCCAATCCAGGGAAGAAGAAGAGGAAAGCTTCTCAAGCTTCAAAGGGTTGTATATATTCATTCAATGCCTTTTCTCCTCTTACATATTCCCTATATATAATGCCAAAGCAAGAAAAACCTAAGCAGAATCTAGATATTCTAGAGAACTTGTAATAACTAAATAAAATAACCTAAGGAGTATTATAAGCTAAAAATGCTCCGCATCATTCTCCCCTAGCGTAAAAAAAAGGCTCGACTCCGTCGAGTCACGTTATTGAAAAAAGAGATTGTTGCAGCAGACAGATTCCCGGATCGAAGATTTTGTTCTCATCGTTTGGCAAGCATGCCATGTATGCGATGACGAATGCTCCGCAATGTGTTGGTCCGTCAGCACCGTCAAGTCGTGCTCGGTCCATCGCAAAGCGCACGGGTAGCTTCTGTAAATCTTCAGTATCTAGTCCTGCAGCAAAAATCACAGCGTGCTGTTCTACAATTCCAACATCAATGCATCTTTTAGGAAACTTCTTCTGAAAATAATTAAGTCCTTTTCCTCCTCCCATAGCAGCAGGATGGTCACAAATCTTACTATCCCTTCATAAGTAGAATTAGCAACTTCAATCTCCCAGCCTTCACATATCCATCCAAAAGGACATTATAAGTAATAATATTTGCCTCATGCCCATCTTCCACTATACGATCAAACCAACTCCTTGCTTCTCCAACTTCCTTGCCTGCAAAGCGCATTGATCTAAATATTATAACTTACAATACTAGGCTCATGTCCCAAGTCAAGCATTCCATCAAACAGCTTGAACGCATTTCCCGCACGACCGAACATACAATGCCCTTTCATAGCAATATTAAAACTGCAAGCATCCGGCTCAAGTTTATACTTTGGAAACAACCAAAACAGCCTTTCCCGGCTGCAACCCTTCCTTTGAGGCATGATCCAAGAATCATCGCATTGAAGGTCCTGACGCTCGGGCGAGGACCTCGAAGAATCATATCCTGGAACAATTTCCAAGCATTTCGAGAATCCCCCGTCTTGAAGAGATGCCGGAGGAGAATAGCATGGACTGAGAGGCTCGGGGTAGTACCCACTCGCCGGATCTCTGTCAAAGCTTGGAGCGCCTTTGATGTAGGAACTGATATAGGTGTATTGCTCTCTTTCATCACCATCACAATAGAAGCATAAGATTTCTTGTGTTCTTGTCCATTTGAAAGACCCGGAACAGTTACTACAGCCTGAGAATCATTTGAAACTTCATTTAATCACCTCCTCTACCGGGTCTTCATCTTTCAACAGTTGAAGCCCACAGGTTCTGACGTATCATACGCTACCTCATCAATCACGACATCTACTTCTGATCTTGCGGCAGTTTGCTCAACATCAAATTCTTCCTGTGAAGGGACGGAGACTATCTCCGTGATCTGAGCGTGAAATGAAGTGGCGGCAGATAGACTCAGGGCGGTGAGAGATCGGACTCAACACCTCTGTCACTCAGCTTCACGTCGGGTTCACCATCTCTGTCGAATCGCTATCTGGAGGCAAGCTCGCCC
>NW_021319041.1:263234-264267 GCF_001605985.2 Dendrobium catenatum
TTAGAAATCCTGAACCTTAAAAGAGAATATTACAAGACATGAAAATTTTGAGACTTCTATATTACAATAACATTTAAAACCTGACGTGCATGCTCAAGAACTACTAAATCAGTTTAAATTAATACAAAGTTGTGATACTCCAGCCAAAGTGGAATTTTATTCATGGAGCCCGTTGTATAAATATCCTCACATAGTCTCCACCATTTCTCATGAGAAATTGTTTAGTAAATAGAAAAAATCTATATAGTTTTTGTTCACTAATTAGTCATATAGATAGTTAAATATCTGAACATTGCACCATGATCATTGACTTCATTAGTTTTATCCCAACTATTTTTAGTTAGCTTTATGAATCCTTATTATCTGTTTTATTCTTCGTTCTCACCTAATGTGACATGGGATGCTAATCTGATTTTACCTAAATATTTTTGCACAACCCCTTATACTTTCTAATCCTTTTGCATTAATTTTATTTGCCCATCAAATTGGCCCTTATTCATACCTTAGTGATGACATTAACTTTTGTTCATCCCTTAGCGATGACATTATGTTTTTCAAGTAGTTTTAAACATAATATGATGTTATTGGTCCCTATTTACAAATTTTATTTGTTTAGCTTTTGCCTTACTTATTACTACAACATTTTGTTTGTTACTCTATGTTATTAGGTTACTCCAAAAATACAATATCATGATGTGAATCTTCTTTGTATTGTGGAACTAGCCCAATTAACAAAAATGTATTCCTCAATTTCATGAAATTCCCCCTTTTTGAAGAATAACCGACTTCATGGACTTCTTTTTTGATACTTAGTATCTGTAATACAATATGAAGATGTTCCTTGTTAGATGCATTCATAAATTGAATTAGCATACTAGTAATCAATGCAATATCAGGTGTTGTAGTGGAAGTTCTTCATTCATACTAGTAAACTGATTTCATGTTACGGGTGCAAGTGTGTGGGAGGTTGCTGTGGTGTATGCGGACAAAGACAGGTTCGCTAGAAGACAGGTGTGGGAACAAATTTTGCTGC